>NC_073699.1:74250100-74450100 GCF_023634085.1 Falco cherrug
TACGTCCATCTCATGCCTTTCAGTGTCTAGTTAACTCTGTCTTCTACTACAGAAAGACACCATGTTGCTACAGGTTCACAGAATGGAGCTTTAGATCCTCTAGACTTATCAGACTCCTGGAGAGCCCACATTTCTTCAAGTTATCTGAGTGCTGAGTACATTCTTTGATATCTATGCTTTCCTAATACTCAAATGACAGGAAGGCATCTACTTTTGAATTGAAAGTTCTCAGGAATGCCTCAGCACCTTTCCTCCTGGCCTGCTTCAATACTTAGTAATAATTCTCACACACAGAGAGCATTAGCCATGGAATTTGCTGATTCCAGCTGCTGGCAACTGATTCTTATTGCACCAGCTAAGGTCTTAAAAATATTTCCTTTCTTCTTCATGAGGATAGAATAATCTAATCAAGCCACCTCTTGAATAATTTTTGACTGAGATTTCCAAGCCTCTTTCTGACAGATCTATTTCTCTCTGTGTCCTTTTTGTTTCTTTGACAATCTGTCACAGAATTGCAGCATGGTTGAGCTTGGAAGGTATCTGTGGAGGTCATCTGGGACAACCCCCCTGCTCAAGCAGGTCCACCTACAGCCAGGTACCTAGGACCATGTCTAGCCAGCCTTTAAATATCTCCAAGGATGGATACTGCACAACCTGTCTGGGCAACCTGTGCTAAGTGCTCAATCACCCTTACAGTAAAAAAAGCTTCTCTGTAAGTTCAGATATAACCTCCTGTGTTTCACTTTGTGCCCATTGCCTCTTGTTTTGTCACTGGGGCAAATATAAAGTCCCATTACAGACAGAAACAGTAGATCTATTTGTAATGTCTCCATATACAATATATGATAGGAAAAAAAAAAGTCATCTCTATTTTTCCTCCTGGTATCTACAACCTGAAGTCACCCTAGTTGGCCCTGTCTATGAATCTGGTACTGCGGACTCATCTTCAGTTGGTTATTATGTCTTAGGTCCTTGAAAGACTTTTTTCTTTCCTAATCTCTGAAAACTCCTGGAGGAAACAAACATAGTAGACTCTTCCTCTTCTTCTGTTTTGTGCTTCTTGGTAAATCAGTATGTCAGAATAATATTGGTAACATGACATTTTGCTCATTTTTTTTCTCTTGAGATTAAAACTTTTCGTCCATATTCCTGACTTGTTGGTAGCTTGATCTCATATTATTCATACTATGCTTAGGAAAACCTAAGCTTGGGCATAGGAAATATGCTAATGGTTCCTTTAAAGATCACACACAACTCCTTCAGTAATAGTCATCAAGCCTTCAGGAATGTCTTCTGTTGCAGTGGACTGGTCATATGCCAAGCATGATATTCTTGGAATTGCACCAAGCATAATATTCTTGGAATTGCTTCTACTCTGTCAACACAGTCTAAGTTATTGAGCTGGGACATGTACTAAGACTGAATGGGCTTGGGTTTTCTGCCTCCAGTGAGCACCAGAACCTGGGCAATTCTTATGAGTGGCAGGTCCAGTTCTGAGAAAAAGGTCAAACTTATACTAACTTTACAACAAATATATATATATATCAAGATGCAGTGCTCTAGCCTGGTGAAATAACTTGAATTTTGATGTCTTAAAGGTGCTCCCAAATGGTACAGTTGTCTTTCAGATGAGTTAGTTCCCAGAGGATTAGAATGCTCAGAACATCAGAATATGTTTTTTCCTTTCCGTATATCAATACATGGCCAATATGAAACCTAGCCCCAGTGAGGGAAACCAGTAGACAGTCAGAAATGCCAGATTAGTCTGTACTACAAATACACAATGGAGTTACGTTAAGATTGTTCTAATAAGTTTGGCTTTTGTAAATTTTGTTTATTTGCTTGATATTGTAATAATAAAATATTTATTGGACATGAGCATGCAAGAAAAAAAAAGAAAAAAAAAGAAAGAAAGAAACCCATCAAACCCTATGCACTAAATCCACAGGATTTAAAGTAAGGAAAATAATTCAAAGTAAGAGCATCAGCTAATGCTTTCACTTCAGGTTTAGAACACACTCTTGTATTTTGACATAACAGAAGTTTGAGATTGATGTTACATGCCACGTGCTATAATAAGTGTAATGGAGAGAGATAAGGATGGCAGTCTTAGCTACATATTTCCATTATTTTGTGGGTAAGAAGTAGGCAGACGTCTAAATGCCTGATTTTGGTTGTGACTAGAGACCAAAATACTGACAAGCATATGTGTATATACACACACATACAATTTCTCATGTTTATGTTAGCAGTTACTAAGACTTGTTCAATAAAGTGTGCCATGCTAGAATCTGCAAATCAATGTTGACTATATCCAAATATTTTGACCTAAAATCTTTGAAAATAGTTGTCCAGCTTTGAGAAGAATTATGAGTTATGATCTCATTACACTAATTGAGTTTTTAAATTTTCGTTTCAATGGTGTTTTCACAGTTAGAGAATTTCTGATTTTATTTTTCCTTTGGCTTCTGTGTTGATTTAGAAAAAAGAACGTTTTCTAATTCATGGAGTCTCCTATAATCTGTTAGTCATTAGTCCAACAAAGTTCTCTGGATTGCCAATTTTTTTGGGGACCTGATGACTGACTCCTACAGTATTCTGCGTCAAAACATGTTACTAAGCTCCATTGTGAAGATTAGTGGTATGGCTGTGTTTTTTCAGAAGTAGCAAATGTTGTACGTGTATCTGAAATAGGAGGATCTAACTCTTTGTTTTTGATATGGACCCTGGCCTTTAGGCACTGCTAGAATTCAAATCTGTAATAGCTCTGAACATATTATTATTATGCTTTGTATATGAGCTGTACAGCACAAATCTACATGAGCATTTAAGCACTGAACTTCTGTTAATACTGATGAAAAGAAGGCTCCTAAAAAGAATTTGTGGTGCTGCCCTTACAGAACCACAGTAAGAATCCACAGGCAAAGAACAGTTGCCTTGGAGACATACTTAAATCCTTATATCATAAATCAATCCAATTGCAAATAATCTGTCTTCACATGTCAGCTATTAATTCATAGTTTTTTGTTTTTTTTTTTTTTTTTAATAATCAAAGAAGAGAGGCAGTCTGGAGAAATGTCTTTCATAATAAAAAAGTTAAAATATATTTTATTTATTTGCAAGGTGCTCATTTTAATAGGTGGTGGTTCAAAAAGTCTGATGATATTTTCAGAAATGATATCAAAAAAGAGCTGCTATGAATTTAATTTATATTTCACACAAGCCTTGAGAGACATTCACTACATTAGTGGAGAGTAAATAACTAACACTAGAGTTTTGGTGCACCACTGGATCAGACTACCTCTTCTAATCAGCCTGTGCTGGGTGATGCTGTTATAGTAAACCAACGGCAAATACAGTGAATGCTGTAGTGCCACATTCAGAACCTGGTGACAGGGTCATGAAGCCAAGAAACTGCTGGGGAAGGGGAATGGTAAGAGAAGAGGGAAGACAGACACACTTCCCAGAAGGCTGCGTAGCAGTGTCATCCCTCCTGATTCACACAGACTTTATAGATCCTCAGAACTGGACAGGAGTTTTCCACCTCTGACATGTCTTTCATCTCAAAGAACAGTCCTTGAAAGTCTTGAGAATGTTAATTCATAAGCTTCTTGCTGTTTTGATGATAGGCTTGTTTTTTCATCAAGGTCGAACACTTCTATTCAACTAGAAGCCTAAAAGCACTCAGTGAACACGTAGGAGACAAAATTCCTGAGCAAAGGCACTGCATCATAAACACCATCCTCAGCATACTTTCATTCTTGCTGCCTGCTCTGGTATCAACCATTAGTCTTCACAGAAGGTGCTAGTTGACTTTGTTCTTGGTGTGGCTGGGAAGAGGTAAGACTAAACTGATGTACCAGAGGGATTTAGAGAAGGCATAACTCATCTTTTTTAATTATTATTTTAAGAGAATAAAAGTATCAGAATAAAAAGTTTGAAAAAAAAGTGGTACTTGAAGTTAGGATCTCAGAAAGCTGTACTTGTAAAACATTTTGCAGTCAATAATTAAACTGTTACGATCTCAAAATACCAGTTTTTAGAACTTGCCTTGTAATTGTTCTTAAGCAAGTTTGCTTGATCCTGGAAAAATGGGCAAATTAAAGTTAAAAGATTGTCTAGACCAATATATCTTTGAAATAATTTTTTTTGATACTCTGTGCACCTATGTGGGACAAGGCGTGTCTTCTGGATAAAAGAAAGTGAACTATTCCATTCATGCCATTTCATGCCCTTGTTGTTCTTCAGGGATGATTTACTTCGCATGCTTATGCATCTAATGTATGTGAAACAGTATAGCTATAGTGTCCCGCTACCTGTGCAGCCCAGGTGCGCAGGCTTCACAACAAAGTATGGGCAGAATGACACAGTGCGACAGTCCAGACATCTTCCACAGCAAAGTGCAGTAAACTTTGCATAACAGATCATATAACAAAGTGGGGGTCTGCATCAGCCATTGTAAAGCGCAATGTACCCTAACTGTTAGCACATTGCTGGCTGGACAGCACGGCATAACACCGGAATGCTATATTCGCCGCGTAAGACAAGAGTGCCTGCACTGAGAACATGGCAAGCTACTGCTTCTACTGTAGAGCTTGAGTAGTAAAACCTGGACAGCTCTAGTTGTGCAGAGTCGCATGAAAATATCAGCATCACAGCAACTGCATGGCATGGTTTGACGTACTGATGATTTGACCACCTAGTACTGCTGTTTTTTTCTTGACATAATGCAGCAATGGCTGCATAACGCAGCATAACATAGCAGTGACTGCCCTTCATGGCAATGCAGGCATTGCACTGCACTAATTCTTTTTGGTTTGCTTGGTTTTTTGTATACTGATCATTACTTCTCTTTCATGCTTTTTCTCATTTACAGCTTGCTTCGCTGATTCCGCTTAGCCAGTACACATCCTTTATAGATAGAAAAACAAAAGGGAAATGTTCTTGTTTAGAAAGAGAAGCCTGTAGTTAGCACACTGAAGAGTGATTCCACATTCATTTCACAGCCTTATCACTTGCTCTGTAAATAGCAATGCCACATCCCATTCACAAAAGAGGAGAAATGTTTTCCTTTTTATCACCACCCCCCCCACCCCCCCCCACCCCCCCAGCTCCAAGCTGTTATTTGATGACCTGTGGCACTGTATTCAGAGGTTTTACTTTTACTTGCAGGTTGTGGATGTACTTTTCTTGTGGATTCAACAGTTGTTCTTGTTTTTTTCATTCTAAGACTGAAGAGCAGTTTGGTGGCATTTATCAGCAATTTCACTGAAAGCCTCGGTCTCTGTCCCTGAATTAGCACACTGACACACTTCAACACAAAGAAAAGTTGAATAGTTGAATTTTGGAGTATAAACTAGATTATCACCAGTTTAGATTAGATGCATAATAGGAAAACACTATGCATTTTAGTAATATAAATCAAGCAAATCACTTCTGTATTAATCTTGCTATCTACCAATACTACAAGCAAAATTTAATCCCCATGCACAGGTGAATATTATCTTATTATATATGCAGAGTGAGCTTTCTGGGGGGAAAAAACAACAAAGCCTGAAACTGAAACCTGAAACGGTGTGGCCAGCAGGAGTAGGGACGCGATTGTCCCCTTGTACTGGGCACTGGTGAGGCTGCACATCAAATCCTGTGTTCAGTTTTGGGCCCCTCACTGCAAGAAAGACATTGAGGTGCTGGAGCGTGTTCAGAGAAGGGCAATGAACCTGTTGAAAGGTCTAGAGAACAAGCCTTATGAGGAGTGGCTGAGGGAACTGGGGTTGTTTAGCCTGAGGAGGAGGAGACTCGGGGGGGCGGGTCTTATTGCTTCCAACAACTACCTGAAAAGAGGTTGTATGCAGGTGGGAGTAGGTCTCTTCTACCAGACAACGAGCAACAGGACAAAAAAAAAAAAAAAAAAATGGCTTCAGGTTGTGCCAGGGGAGGTTTAGATTGGATATTAGGGAAAATTTCTTCACTGAAAAGGTGGTCAAGCATTGGAACAGGCTGCCCAGGGAGGTGGTGGAATCACCATCACTAAAAGTGTTTAAAAGAAAGGCATAGATGCGGTGCTTAGGGGCATGGTTTAGTAGTGGACTTAGCAGTCTTGGGTTTACAGTTGGATTTGATAATCTCAAAGATCTTTACCAACTCAGACGATTCTATGATTCTATGAATTACTATGGATTTGCAATCTGAGATTTCTATGAGCAACATGTGATTTAGAGATGCACAACTACACATTTGCAATTTTCCTTTTATATCCAGTGCCACTGGACAAGTATTAGGCAATGGACAGGATACAGTCTTACTCCTCAGTACTTGCACAGTACTTAGTGTCGCCTTGAGCATCCTAACTATATAACTATATACCCAATGCTTGTATTGACAATTATGTTACACATTTCACGGGTAAAAGGACCAAGTATTACTTGCAGGGTTTTTTCTTCTGTTAATCACAGTAGATGTAGCAATTCAACATAGCACAACACACTGCTTATTTTTATTCTTGTAACCTTTACAACCAGCACTATAACTTGTCCCCACTTTATAGACAGAGAACTTAGTGCAATAAAGCACCTAAGGTACTTGCGCCTGGAAGTCTGAAGCAGAGCTGGGAAACAGACAGAGTCAGTCCTAAATTAGTGCTTTAATGTCAAGAATTTTAATGCCACTTTGGTTGGGATGCAATAGGAACAAGAGTACATTGAGCTACTTTCATAGTGAAAACCTTTTCTTCCAAACGGGATCTACTGACATGGGCTCATGTTTTCTTCCAGGACTTGATATAGTTCCTGGTGCCCACAAAGGAGTAAAAAAAGGAAAGTTGCATTCTCTCTCTTCTCATAGAGATAAATTGTATGAGATGAGGTAGGTAATACAATTTCTGCTTTACAGAGGCTTAAAAATACCCATGAAGTTTTTGGTAGAGTATCCATAAAATGGAAAAGGTTTGCATTACAGAAAGTGAGGACTGTTGATACCTCTCAAAGTAGGACATTCTAATTATCTTACAAACTCTTATTTTCCACCTTAATAAAAAACTATATTTTTCTAGCATTATCAGTGTGGTGTTTTCATTTGTATTGTTATCTTTTCAAAATTTGTGGGGAAAAAATAAATCTGTTCAGCATCTACTCAGGTACAGAACATAGTCCAGAGGACATGTACTTTTCGTCTTTTCAGGATCTGTAGCCAACTGTTCAAAATTTTTTTCTACCCAATAAGTAAAAAATAAATCACCTCTGCATGAAATATACTGAAAACAGAAAATATAATTTTAGTACAAGCAAATGAACAACTGTGGTTCTGAGCAAAATCTGTTTTGGTCAGAATGATTCCACTGCTCTGTGCTTGCCAATGTCAATGCCACGCACTTGGGTTCCCTGGAACAAGGCCATCAATTTCAGCAGTGGAGAATGAAAAGCTCAAGCAAAAAGTGTAAATAAGCATACTGTGCTTTTGAAGAGGTGATCCAAAAAGGCTGGGAAATAGAAAAAAACTCTTATTATGTACTTGTTTTAGATAAAGCAATATATGTTACAATACCTTAGAGAGTTAACCCATGTGTAAAACCAGGAAGGGAAACTACTTGCAGATAAAACCTGCTTTTCTAAGCCCTGTGAAGTTCTGCCCCTATATTTTTGTGTGTTCCTGTGTATATCCACACAAATAACCAGCAGGAATGACTTCTGAGCAAAGTGGAACCACCCTTGTGCAGCTACAGCATCAGGTCTTCAGACTTTGATCCTGGAGGCTGACATAAAGGAGCGGGGGCCTATGCATGGGCAAAGCAGTAATACCTGGAAAGAAGCACTCCAGAGACATAAGGATTCACTTTTATGGATGATATCCATTAATTTCAATAGAGCTTGGGTGTTATCCCAAGTCTGTCATGGAGTTGATGTGATTCATAAAAATATAGACTGGTAATGAAACTGCATGTTAATTTGGATGACAGCATCATGTAAGGGAATCAAAGGAAAATAATGTGAAATAAAATGAAGTATTTTACTTACGCAGTTTAAGCCAGATGTTTACACTGGCTTATCCATTATCATGTTCATTATTGTATTTATTTTGCATTGATTATTCATAAAGTTGACTATGAATGTCTTCCTGTTTAGACTTTATGAATGGTTAATCCCCTACAATCCTCTCTCATACATATTTTTTTCTTTTTTTGAGCATAACGATAATACCCTTTATGAACTAAAAAACAGGTAGAGGACTTGATCTTTAGAATGCATCAAGAAAATAAAGTATCTTTGAATGAAACTGTACAAATAAATGTAATCCATTTTAATTACTTTGGAAAGCATCCTTTGTATTTCTAGTAAAAATACAAGTCTATTGTTTCAACCCAAAATAATAATTTCATCAGTTTTTGTATGTGAGAGTCATAATGTAAACTCCATTTTCATATTTATGACTTTTTTGTATCTAAAGTTCAATCACAGAAATGATAATTAGAGAATTTTAGAATTAAAAGAAACCATGATAAAGCTAAGATTGAAATGACAGTGATAAAGGGCTCAGGTATCAAAAGTAAACATTTATACATCTGTTTCCCACAAACTCACTAAAGGCCCTTTTTAATGTTGGATTGGTGGTCTATCTTTCAATCATCTATCCACCTATAAAGACAGAATCAAAATCATACTAACTGTAACTCTGGTGATGGAAAAAAATGTGCTGTAAAAAAACCCCAAAACCAAAGGGGAAAGAAGGTAAGTTAGAGAACAAGCAAATTATTTCAGATTACTCACAAAATATCTTTTCACAGCACCACTGACAAGGAGCTATTTAACTTATCTCATTAAATAACATATAATTTAGAACACTTTAAGGGAACTCAGTTGTTTCTCATCTAGAACAATAGAGTTACAGTCAGTTTATGACCTTTTCAGCTTTCACGTCCTCTGTTTATCTTGCTTGTATTCTGTTAAACAAGGAAAGTGTTGTGACCCATAATTGCAGGCAGATTCACAGCAGGTTTTGAGGAGCTTTTTTTGCCACGGTGTCCGAGCTGTCTCCATCTGCTGCTGTCTTGTGTGTTTCCCACAGGGGGACCTGGCTAATTTTTCAGTCAATTAGCAGAAGGGTTGCTTTTGTTCTCCAAGTGCACCCCCATGGGCTCCTCTTACACCCTGGACATACTATTCAGATGTTGGGAGTTTTCAAAAAGCATATCGTGTTATTTTTTTTCTACTGACCTTTGTGACATTGTTGGATGAATGCTGTCTCCTGTAATCATAGACACTTACATTAAACTGTGTAGACTAACTTTGGAATGTTTTTAATACAACTATTAATAATACATGTAGCAATACCTATTCTTAAATGATTTCTGAAATCATGTATTGCAGCCTCGTCTTACTTTTTCATTCAGGAGGAACCAGCTGACGTACTAATACTTAATCACAATCATTATTTACTATATATTTTACTCTCTTAAGAGGAAAAAAGTTTCTTAACAACTGCTTTTGCTACTTACCGGCTAGCAAGGAACATTTACATGCTGAATGAGGACCTCAGGTTATGAACACAACTCCAGTTTCAGTGTACTCACACATTAAATGAAACAAGGAGCTTATAATAATAGATTTAATTGTGCACATATATGCTTACACCTATGTACAGCTAGTGGAGGAGTAACGCAAATGTTATATAGTGGTTGAATAACAACCTGATAGTCAGGCTTCTTGTGTATTCTTTGTGTTGCTTTCTATGAATTTTAATCAGGGTTTGGCTAATATGCTCTCCTTGCAAGACGGAAAATACTGTTATTTCAGTATAACAAAACATTACTAGATTTCTGCAAAAAAATCAGTGTTTTCTTCTGGAGGAATATAGTTGAGCTAACAGAAAGCAATATGCTTTAAGGTCCCAGTTTATGCACATTTCATTTGGAATGCTATCTTGCCTAGGTGTCCCTGAGCTTAATCGGCTTTGAGAAATTTTGAACATCAGTTTTCATATGATATTCTCCACATGCTGTAGTGACCATTATATACTGTGGGAGCATATAGAATTCTTTTTTGTTTTGCTGTCATATCTTTTATCTGTGATTTCTATCTTGGATGCAAATACAGATCAGTGAGGGTATTTTTCCTTCTCCTTAACTCCACAATCACGTCAGTACTTTTTACAGTAGGATATCAAGCAAGTTCGTTTTCCTATAACCTTTCATCTGCCCAGCCTCTCGGCTATATCTTTCTATAGTTAATAAATATATTTTTTCTCAGTGTTAAGCAATAAAATATTCACTGGGTCTGAGCTGGGGTTAACAGATTTCTGAAAATTTTATTGCGTGACAGCCTGTCCTGAATAATCCCCTCAGCTGTCTCATGTTCTGGGGCAGAAATGATCTTATGTGTCACTCTAATAGTCTAGAATTACACTTGTATCACTGTCACCAGCATATGGGGCTGTGTATACCCCTAGGCCCAGCTCCCTCTCTTTCACGGCATTTAAAATGATAACATTTGGCAAAGCCAGTTTTGACAGAAAGTGAACTCTCCTTTCCGCGCTGGTGACAAAGCCGGCCACCGGAGGCCTGACACTGAGCAGCCAGTCATCGCACTCTTTGCTGGGTAATGATCACGGGCTTCCCTCCTCTTAATAACCGCCTCGCTGCAAGGGGAGGACTGAGTGCAAGACTTCACTTAATTATACAGTCTTCGTCTTAAGTGCTTTATTCATGTGAGGGCTTCAGCTGCTCAGGCATTATCGTAGCTTTTCTTTTTTTCTGTGCTGCCAAAACGTACCAGTTGCCTGGCAGGGAGAGAGAAGGACTTTGGGAAAATAACAGGCAGGAAAACAGAATGGCTCACCTAGGCTCAAAAGCAAAACAATTTTAGGAACCGCACTTCATGTCATCATAATAAATCTCTGAATGTATTACACTGCTAATGACAGCTGCTAAAGGTGGTGTACTGCTTGTGTACAAAAGACTGAGAAGAGAAAAAAAAAAGAATTCAAAATGAAAGGTAAGAAAAAAAAATTGTTACTCTCTAAAAATGAGAACAGACCCTGAAAGACCATTTTTTAATAGAAGAAAAATAAAATGTAGCAGCACAGAAACTTGGTGCTTAGAGGAAGCCCTTATTTAGGTCTGCTAAAATAACCAGTAGACATTTCTGAAATGCAGAAAGTTGTGACAGTAGGTGCTCCTGGCAACATAAGGAGGACATAGGACATTATTTACTGTTGCCACTAGACAAACCATATTCATATTTTCCTCCCACACCCCCAATTTTAGTTTAGAAATTGAATTTGAAGAATATTCTCTTCTTACAGTTTACTTGCACCGTTCTAACCAGTATATTTGTAAAGGAAGCCTTGACACATTTTCCCATTTCCTATTGCCTTCTCCATAATGCATCTTGTCTGAAGCTGTGATAATTCCCAGTGGGTGTCTTTACTGATGTGTGTTTTAGTCTGCTTAGGTAGTACACATTTCAGGTTGACTATTAAAAAAGAGAATAAACTATTTTTCTTTTTTTTTTTCCCTCCCCCCTACTATTTTAAGTACTTTTGTACATAGCTGACTTTGTCCACACCAAGGAAATGGCCCCTATTATGCTTACATCCAGGCACTGATTTTAGAAATATGTGGGGAAGCTCCTCATTTTTCTTGAATTCCTGTTTTCAGAAAAGAAGAGCTGATTTGAGCTCTTTCATTACCAGCACATAGTGAAATGAGCTCCATAATATCAAGAAATGAGAGATGCCCTGGACTACAGCAGTTTCACAGAAATCTGGAGAACTGAATCATCTCCAAGTGGGGAAGGACAAAAAAATTGTCACAGAAAATTAACTTGTGAGAGTGTCAGATAATAATCTGAACTGTTTGAAATTTGATTTCAAGCAAATTCAAGATCTTTTGTGTTTCAGTCAATTCTCTTTCTACAATGGCAATCTCTTAGGGCTTACCACTGCACAACCTGAAACCCAATGATATGGCTGCATGAAGCGTAATGCTCAATGACCTCTTTTGTAGGACTATAGAGATCTCATTAACATTAATACCATTTGTGGAGAACCTTAGGACAATGTGAAGCAGAGCTTTAAAAAACATGCATTCACCCACAGATGTGCATTGAAATTTTAAAGACATGTACTGGAGTGTTAGGAATATGCACACTGAATTTTAAGCAAATCCCTGAAGTTTCTGGTGCCGCTGCTTAAGCACTTCATTCTCTGTTATGTGCAGTGACTTTCATGAACAGTTTAAAGCAGTGATATGAACTATTTGCCTGAAACAACTCTACACTCGTTCTTATACTAAGGATCTCCTGACAGCTCTGTCATGATTCCATCTGCTGAGACACAAGCAGTCCCTCTCCACTTACCCATTAGCTCTCGTTATTGTGATTAATAATCCTCAGGTAACTGGTGGTCATGGAGCTAGCGTGTCCACAACTCTGAATGTAGATTTTTGCTACTGTTTTAGCTGCCCTGTCAAGCTCAGTACAATGTATACTATTACTGAAAGCTGGATGATGACTTTAGGTCATGGCCCTTTGTTATCAGTGTAAACATTTCTTTGCTTTCCAGTAGAGAAAGCAGTAACTTTGAGTTAAAATGATATATCCTTGACTTGTCATTTCTGTTAACTTCTGCCTGTACATGATTGTGTGTGTGCATCTAAACATACGCATACACTTATTTGTGTGAATGTTTATATGTATAGATGCACACACCCATAATCACATCCACAAATGTATAAGTATTTGTCAAATTATATGCTGGGTTTATTGCATTTACACTGTTTACATGTGGCTTAATGTGTCTGTGGTTGGCAGCATTTTAAAACCATTCAGTAGTTGATGTCAGTGACTTGCTGGTGACACTGATATTCAGCGGTGGGAAGAGAGGAAAACAACAGTGAGGGAGAGAAACTTGGTCAGGATACAAGTTGCTGATAATGGAGTCTGTGTTTAAAGACAGTAAGCCCCAACTAATGAGTATATACCTAAGAGCTAACCCATATGTGCTCGGATAAGTGGGATTTTATACTATTGTATGGAGACAGCGAATGTAACAGGTTCAGTATAAGTGACTAGCTGGGATCATTTGTCTTCACAAGGAAGGTCTCAGTTCTAAGGCAAGGCTGTATCATTCCAAGGTGGCTGCCTATAGGCACAGAGAAGTTCATTACTTGACCAGTTAGGTGGATGATGAAAGAGCAGTGCAAAGTTGAGATGTACAGACTTGGTTCTGCCTATGTGGCCAGGCTGAGAGGAGGTAATAGTCACTTGCTGTGAGTTTTGGTCTCAGTGATATTTAATTTTCCATAAAAATAGGAACTCTTGGGTTTTGTCTTTAGCATTCAAAACATGGCCTTTTCAGATGGATTACTGAAGTTAAGGTAGTCAAAAAGTTCTATTAAGTGCAGATAAAATATAGGAAAGTAACAGGGAAAAAATAAAACTGTGAATCTTGTACACAGACTGCATTTTCACACATTCTGATGGTCATCTTAAAATCTGGGTGTTATTTCAGAATTCAGTTACATGCAAAAGAAACTTCTATGAACTATTTCTAAGCTTTATGGAAAATGTGTCTTATCAGCTATTGCATCATCCAAAATTCTTTGAAAGAAATCAAGCAAAGCTCCTAAATGCCACTTACCTGCTACTCATGATTCCCTGCGAACAGACATCTTACTGCAGAATTTGTTACCACAGGCTTTAGAAATGGTCATAGTCATGTGATTGTGACAATTTAGTGATCATAATATTAGTTGCCACATTGCTTTTTATAGATTTCTGCATCCAGTTTAGAATAAGCACAGCTAACATATGAACCATATAGTGTACCATGCTCTGTCTCACTATCTTATACTAAGTGGCTAACACCTGACATTTTCAGTGTACAAAATCCACCACCTTGCTGAAAAGAGTCTTATTTATGTTTTTTCTGATCAATTTTTTTCTAATGGGATGACCTCCTAGTCTTAAATTGTATAGGAGAAATCTTGAATAATCACATTACATGGATGAGTTCTATAGGATTTCTCCGAAGGCTTTATCAATACAGTTGTATCTGTCAGATTGTTTTACTCAATCACATTAAGACTGAGGCAAGCCAAAAAAGTTATTTTGCCTGGCAGAGTTAGGTTTCACAGAACATATACTAGGCAGTTATAATAATACTTATATGAAAATAGACCTTTTTCTTCCCCTGGATAATTTTCTGTATCAGGTAGAAAATATGTATTTAGAAAATTTGGATTCTATTCTTGGCACTGCTAGTGACATTCTGAAGAACCTCAACTAGTGGTTTAGTGTCTGTGCTGTTTTCAGAAGAAAAACAGTTTTTTCTTTTTCTTCATCTGTTTAGGCTGTAAATGTTTACTAATTGCTTACTATGTGAATGCATAGTACCTGGCAACTCTTTAATGTAGTAAAGAGTGGGAGAAGAGTGTGAGGTAATCACAATGAATCTTACTTTTTAAAATTTAGTTTCTTTTGGTATTTAACATGGAAACAAAAAATTGGCTGAGGGGAAGTTGGCTGCTTTGGCTGAGTGTGTACTCAGAAGTTGTATGTTTCAATGCAATATAGTGGAAATGATTATTTAAAGAGAAAACAATGCACTTGAATCATAATAAAGTGGAGTTTCAGAAAAAAACAATTTTTTTTTATTAATGAGTGCTCAAAAAAGACAGAGAAATAATCTTTAAAAACAAGAAATGAGATTGTACACTCTCTACATGCTAATTTTTGACTGGGATAAAGGTAGCATTGGTACATAGTTCTCATATTGTGAATACTGAATTTTGGGATCATATCACATACTAAGAATGTGCTTTGGCCTTGTGCACTCTGAGGTAAACTTTACTGAGTGCAAGCTTGTTTTAAATTCTTGTAAATATCATTGTGCTAGCCTTTTTGATCCTCTGTATGGTGGGATCACTTAAGCAAACTTAACAGTTAACTGGTGTAATATGATTTGTATTCACATTTGTGTATGAGTTAAACCCTTGTCCTTTCATGGATGAACATCAGAAAGTTGTTTCCAGCTATCAAATATACTCAAATATACATTAACTTGTAAGAAGAAATTATGTTAACAAAAGCTAGATAGACAAAATATAAATGTTACAGAAAAGCAGGGGAAAATCCAGTTTTGATTTTCAAGGTTCATTGTATTTGACTGGTTCAGAATATGTCACAGTTTATCTATACCTAATGAAAATTCCTTATGCTGGTATGTCATATCTCTACTTGAACTAAAGTGATTATCCAGGCCATAACAGGAATGATACTGGATGAGAAATACAAACTGTGTTAGGACCACTTCAGATGGGGTGAAGTCATAGTCACTTGAGTCAGAATCAAGTATATGGTGTGGAATGGTGTCTACGAAGCTGATGAATGAGGGGCCATTATAAAACCCAGTGCTCTATTGAAAAGGAAGAGAAAGATATGTATAGAACACAAAAATAGAAGTGTTTTTTTTGTGTCAGGAGATTGAAATAACAACTCTGAGAAACACTGATACTAGTGTATCATTGTAACCATTAATGTGACTGAAAATAGTTGGTTTTGTTCATGATTGTATGGAGTTTTATCACTAATATGAGGGTGACTAGAGCTTTAGTTCATTACACCCTGGATATTAAGAAAAGAGAAAGAGTGATAAGTCTGTTTCTGTTTCAGGAAATAAAAGTGCTACAAACTACAGGATCAGACAGAACATTGAAAAGAAAGAGTTCTAGCTCATCGACACCAATATTCTTCAACAGAAAGCAAAAAAAATAATACATAAGCATTTCAGGAAAAAGTAGAAGTAAAAGCATTTTCAAATTTCAGTAATACTGAGTAATAAGGTTAGAATTTCTTTGCATATTATTGAGTCCACTATCTGGCTTTAGACATTAGGTGTAGAGTAAGCTGACAAAGACTAAAGGAGCTAAGGAGAACTGTAGTATCCCTAGTGATGTTTTTTAATTCAGCTATGTAGCATTTGTAGTCACCTGGAAAAACATTCAGATAATGCTGGAAAAGCATCTGGAGATCAGAACTATTAAATGTTGCCACTGAGGGTTGACTTGTGTTATGGTGTTCACATAAAACCAACCTTCTTCAACATCATTTTCAGTGCTTTTAAAAAAAGTGAGATGAGTACAAATAAGACAGTATGAAATTTAGTATTGATCTCAATAGCTGTTTGTGTTGGTGTGAGAATTTTCTACTTACTCAGTGAAGATGCTTAGCAATGTAATTCAGTGCCAGTTCTTGCTATTCTGGTATCTCTTGCCAAGTTATTTCAGTGGCAAAATGAACCTTAAACAAGGACCAAAAAAAAAAAAAAAAAAAAAAGAAGCAAAAAAAAAGCTTGAAGAAAGGAGAGAAGCCATAAAGGTTATAGAGAATGGAACAGTTAAATCAGTGCCAAAACCTTTAATGTTTCAATGGATGATAATCACCTGAATCTGTCCACTGAATTTAGTATGATCTACAGGTGCTTTCATGAGTCACTGGGTATGGGCTAATATACTTTGCTGAAAGATGAGGCATATGGCTTAGACTACTCTGCGCTAATGTCTCTGTTCTGGACCAGAGTTGACTTTTGTCTAGCCAGGCTGAAAACAGGGAGGTTGAGGCTGGCTCTGTTCTTATCCATCCATGTAAACATGCCTGCTGAAAACTCAAGAACCAGACTTCATGTCTGTCACACGATGAGAAAAGTGTTGGTATTTTAGTGCTCTAAATTAAGAAGTCAGTGTTTATTGTATTTGATGTAGGAACATCATATTTTAAATGGTCCGTGAAGATGACAAAAATGTTATATTTTCTTCAAGGTAAAATAAAATTAATGGGGTAGAGGCTACATCAGAAAGAAAAAAAAATAATCAGAGAACTGTTCCCTAAGCTAATGTTACTGTCACCCATCTAGGAAACTGTCTTTGGCTTTGAAGCACCATAGGCATATGTAGCAAGTAGCATAAACAAAGGGTCAGCACCTGAGGGAGGGATAGGACAGGTTTCACTTAGAGCAGACTTCAAGCATTCAGATCTGAATTGGATTTCTTTAACCTGTGCTCTTCATGGTCAAAATACCCTATCTTTCTCTTGCTGGCAGAACAGACAACAGTAAGTCTCTAAGTGGGTGTTTGCAAGTTTGCATGCAGAAACATCTACTTCAGAAGAAATGGATAGCCTTTTATAATATTCTTTACCAATGTCTTCAGGACAGTGTTGCTGTGTGGCTGAACCTCCAGTACCACTTGGGCACAAGATGGATGTAATCCCTCCTGTGATTCTATTTAGGTAAGGTAGCTCTTCGTGTGCAGCTGGTTTCCCTGTTTCTGCCCTTTCAGGTCTTGGGAATTATAGCATTTTCTTAATTTCTGCTGCTGCTTCTGTCAATGGCTTTTATCTGTTCTGAGGCTGAGAGATACAAAGGAGTATTGTGCAACAGTATGGAAACTCTTTCAGGCATTCAAAGCATCTCACCTGAATTTTTGGTTTCACATTAGTTCAGAATGTGATGTGAAAGCTAAAGGTCTTGGAAAACATACAAACTGAGCACCAGTAATTTTTACCCGAACTCATTCAAACTGAAGCCAGCAGGTTTCAAAGAGGTCTAATAATTACTGAGAGACTTAGCAAAGGCTTGTCTGATCCTATATTTGTGACTTAGCACAGCATTCTAACCTGCTTTCACACTCCCCGTAGCCAAATTAAGAGCTCTTAGACAATGATGGATGGCAAGTCTGCCACACTTTGACTTTAAAGAAGTTGAAATAAAGTACCAGCTGGAAAGAAATAATGGAAATGTGGATGGTCTGTTCAGTACACATGTAAATGTAAATAACACATACAAGTGACAGCAGAACTGAAAAGAAAGGCTTTAAAATATGTTTCCACATCCCCCAGATAAGGTATTGAAATTCTAGGATACAGACCAATACATACCATTATCAGACAAAAGTATTTCAAACATGTAAAGGGAGTTAGCATAGATCTATAATAGAAACCTTAAGAGATATAATGGATTTGCTCTCTGATGCAGAAGTTTAAAGACAAGTCTCAGATGGCAAAAATGTGAAGTGACTCCTTTGAAGACAATAAACCTGGCTTTCACACACAATGTAGGAGCAAGAAAAGGCATACCTGAGAAGGCATTTGCATCTTTCCCCTTTTCTGTCCTCTGTGAGGGTGGTTATGATACCTCATACAGTCCTACAGACAAAACCTGAGGAAAGGGCCATACTGGAGTTTCGCTTAGTGTTTAGCTTACATTTGTCCAGAAAGGCTGACTGGCAGGTGATATATCAGACTGCTGTGTCTGCTACCTAGCCTGAATTTATCTTTTTGTCACCATCATCTTTTATTTTTGGCTGCACTTTGGTTATGAGTTCTTGCAGCATTGCGGGTACCGCACTATTACTTCATGGTTGTCCTGTTGGCAGGAAGCTTTACTCTGGGATTTACATATGGAAATCAATATTTGTCCTAGTATCAGTGAAGTTACTTCAGATTTTCAGACACTGTGTGAGTGTCTACAATGTTGCTACTAATTGTAATAATCACATTGTTACAAAACCAGGGATCCTACCCTGCCCTCAGATGTTCAGAGAAGGAGTGTGAATTGCAATGCCATAACTAAGCCTTAATGATGTGAATTTCTCTGCAGGTGTCTATATATGTTCCCCAAACAAACCCTGAACATAATATGTGGTAACTGCTGAAAAGAAGCAAAGGACAGTTATGAAAATGCAACATCTTTCTGACTTGCTTCAGGTTCTGTATAAATAAGACACTGAAAGAAAAATGCACTTTTTATTTAGTTTTACTGAATCTAGGTTGTTCCATGTAGACTGAATTTATATAAATATTTATATATAGAAAGAATATATCTCTCTCTATATATATAGAAATATAATATATATAGAAAGAGACAGACAAACTGAAAGGCAAACATAGAGATACCAGAGAAAGACTGATAATCAGCATGGTAGATAGCACGTCTAATACTATAAATCCTTTCAGTTATGGAGATACACATAAATGGTTCTACAATGTCTTAAAAATTTAACCTCTGAAACACAAACCTTTTGGAGCCCTTTTTTAGCAGCAAACAAACAAATGCTGAAGTTGCTTTAAAAAAATGAATCTTCACAGATGTCTAACTTTGAACAAGAGCTGATTGATTAGACCTGAATCCAGCTGGATAACACCAACTCATTTATACAATCCCAGTTCAATTTTTTTTTATCCATAGGCTACAACAGTTTTTAAATGTGGCTTTATAGCCACATTGCCATTGGGGAAAAAAAAATCTGACATTTTTCAGAGTTCAGGAAGCATTATAGGAGTCCTATTTTGTATGTCTTCATTGAACTAAGAAATTATGTTTTCCAAAAAAGTCGAAATAAGAACTGAATATCTTTAAGAAATATGGCTATATGTCATAGAGACTCAGTAAAAAAAAAAAAAAAAAAGTAACAAGAGAAGATTTATTTTCCTTCTATATTTGAATAATCTACTTTTTAAACATATAAATCTAATGTCAGTTTTCTGCCTTCTGTGCAAGAGATTGTGATCAGTTTAGCTCTGCTTTGGTTCTGGACAAACAGTATGCATCTGTTGCAAGTTCATTTGAATAAGTCAATGCAAGTATATCCTGATGAAACACCAATAGACATGGTGTAGCCATACTACACAGGCGCACTAATATGTTTGCTAAGCTGATCAATAATAAGATTGATCAGTCTTTTGCTTGGTCAAGTTAATCATGCTATTGATCAGCTTAGCAAACACATCGGTTTCCTTGTGCACTATTGCTATACAGGCTCTCGTCCCCACCTCATCAACTGGACATCAGGAGATTTCAGAAAGTGACATATAACATTTTCTACAGTAACTGCTCCTATTACTTTAGGCTCATCTTCTACAGATAACTATAACATTTCATGATTAAGCTGTTTTCTTAACCTTCTCGTGCAAGTCAGAGTGCTTTTGTTAAAAACCTGGGAAAATTTCAGAATCTTTTTTCTCTAAGGCATAAGACAGCCCACGTTCTAGCTGTAATGAGGTCCTCTTTCTGACATTAAATATTTGAGATTCTCTGATCCTATGTGCATCCTATAAAAGCATCTCTCAGTTTAGAGGCTTTAGGTTTTCTTAAGGGAAATCATTTAATTGCAGAGAAAAGTTCAATACAATCAGAAGATATGGATCTTGAAGTATATTATTAACACAGTACTCAGAGTTTTAATGGAACTATATGATAAGACATACAACAATCTCAAATTAACATTAAAGGGAATTTCACAGTTATATCCTTATATGTAGCGGCAAAAAAAGGTCCTTAAGTATGTGTTACATTTAGGCTATATCTTTTACATGGTTTGTTTACTTTTGTATCTTGTTTTGAAAGCCTAATTTTCAGAAACATACTGAGTTTCTGCCAGTATGCCACGTTAACAAAACAGTTCTCAAGCACTTTTTACAGCTTGAACACATAGTAATGTAAGGCTTATTTTGCATACAAAACCTCTTCCATTAGTGATAAAATAAATTCCCTACTGCAGCTACAAAATGCCATTGGAAATGGTTGTTGTTTTCTGGTGTGTATCTTAATGCAGATAGTGAACAGAAAGTAGGAAAGCCAGATCTTAAATCCAGACTTCTCTGGATTTAGCAAATATTTTGTGGACTAGAAGTGGTGGCAGGAGTATACAAATGGCTGCAAAGATAAAACCTGTGCATTACATGAAGCTGGGTGATGGGAGTCCCCTCCCAGGTTTCTAAACCCTAAGCAGACTCAACGTGAATAGAGAACCTTGAAAACCACCCAGGTGATGTAACCTTCCACTAATTCATGTTGTAAATATTGTACTTACTTCCAGTCTCTGTAGTATGGTCTGCTCACAGTTCTGGAAAATTTAGAAGGCCCTGCTAGCTGCTTGATTTCTGATTAGTTTAGCAGTGTTTTTTGTGAGAGCTCATAATTAGACTCAGAGATTTCAACCTAAGAGAAAATATTTCTTTAAAGACTCAGTGTACCTGTCTGGCTGTAAAATTCTCAGTATAGAGTCAATTTACATTTTGGAGAGTTCATTTTCACAACCATATGATTGGAAATAAACCCAAAAGTTTTCAAAAATATCATCACATTTTTGAAATTTTAAAATATCCAGTGCAAAATTGAATTTGCAAGTCTGGAAGATCTACATCTCCCATTAATTTCAGCTCTAACACTAGTGGCTTGCCACTGTAGACTACTTGGTCAAAGTGTCATTGGCTGGTGAACAAAAAGGAAGACCTTGAAGCCACTAGCAATTATAAAAATGCCAGTTTACATTAATTAAAAAAAAAATCAAAGCCTGACTTCATATTTTGGAACTACCACCAGGTTGTTGTGCTTAAATTTTACTTATATGAGGGTGATTACTGAGTCTCTAAGATCAGGGAATTTTTTTAGGGCTAAGTGGATTATCTGATTTTTCTATGTGTGAAAGGTATGAGACTAAAACCCCTGGATGCACCATCTTGTAGCCAGTCTTTGTAGAAGACAGAATTCTCTCACTGCCCTGTTTATGCATGTGAACTTTAACTCAAAAGATGAAATAAGAGCTTCATCTGTATTTACACAACAGACACTGGTGAATAAACAACAGCTAAAGTGAGTGTATTCATAGAAACAGGCTTTTTATAACCTGAAAGAAAACAAATTGCAGTCTCAAGCCTGTATTTCTTACTTTTTCTGAATATTTTAAACTGGAAGTCTTTGTGGTAAGCTGTTCAGCATGTTGCATATGGGTTAGGCACAGAACAAGAAATGGCTGCTTTAGTCTGACTGACATGTAGGGATGACTTTTAAATACACCTTTTGCAAATATGGTGTTTTCTTCTTTCTTTCTTGCACTGTGCTGTTGGCTGTGTTGCATCACTATAAGGGTCCAGGACTACAAAGAAGGTCATTTGTAATGAGGAGAGAAGGTGGAGTCTAAGCTTTTGGCATTGCCAATAACTACAGCTTTGAGAAAGAAGGGTCATACTGCTGCAGGGCCCTGACTGTAAATGGTGCTTCTACTGCTTTAAAGATTACATAATTTCATTCCACTTAAGTCAGCAGACTAGGAATATATGTAATGATCTTCTTTTTACCCTCTGGGGTCTGAGCAAGAATGGTTCCAAGACTAAGTTTTCTGGCTTCCATAAAGATTTCAAACGAAGAGTTTAAATCTGTGTGCAAGAATATTGAAGGTGCTATTAATGCTTGTTTGAGCTTTAGGAATGCCCTTTGACATCCTCCATCACTATTCCAAGCAAGTAGTACAGATATTTCAACTTAAATAACTGAAACCAATTCTTACTTCTACAGGGAGCCTGAAGAGATAGTTTTAACACTACCTTGACCAAATAAAGCAAAGTTAACCAGTCCATTTAAAAAATATCTCGCCATAATTTTCCTGATTTTTTTCTGAGTGACAGGAATGTCTCTGTGTTAGTTTCATTTTTGCAAACTTGGTGAGTTTTTCTGCCATTTCTATTTAAGAGGAAAAAATTCTAAGCTATCTTTAGCACTCTAGGACTTTGTCTCCACAACATCTTTGATAGAGAATTTAAGGATTATGCCTTTTTGCTTCTCTTTTGTAAAATATCAATACTTCATGCTGAATCTAAGATACCCCTAGAGGACAAGAAAAAAGCTGCACAGAGAGAGAGAACTGAACATTTCCTGGGCAGAAGCTGAATTTTGATCTACCTTACTTTTACCTTTGGAAACATTGTCATCTAAAAAGACCAAGGCTTCAGTCTTTGAAATTTGACAATGCATAAGAAGGTGTTGTTGAATAAATATGTTTTATTTTAGGGATGAGCCCAACAGTAACAGTGTTCCACTATAGAGTCTGAATGCCTTCTGCAACATTTAATGAGATACAACTTATTTTGTGCAACTTTCAGGTCTTTATCATTCACTAAAAGGCAAATTTCTCCTCCAGGTCTAAAAACCAGGAATACCTCTGTGGAGTGGCAAATGAGAGGTACAAAAACTCAGGCACTTAAACTGAGAATAAAATTTGAAGCATTATAATGGTGTTTATTCACTGCAGACTGTATACTAGTAATTCATATCTTCAGAGACAGAAATGCTGGGATGCAGTAGCCAAGCAGGGTCTTGATTGGAAAGGCCATTACCCAGTGTTGTACCCTTGCATTTATACTAGTTTCATGCAGATCAGAAAGTAAATACAGAGACAATCAAGCCCTCTATTTCTTTTAGCAGGCATTTGAAAAAAAAGGAAAAAAACCACCACCACCTTAAGTCACACAATTTAATTAGAAACCACACCTTTTTCTACAAAAGGTTTAGGAAGCTCATTATGGTTGATGTAAACTTCAGCTTCTGAAGCACGATATGATGGTCAGCTGCACAAGGTGACTGTACGTTTTCTGAGTTAAGCTGTCGTAAATATGCACCAGAAAGCAGGATCTTATTTTTTTAAAAAAAATCTCTGATCTCAGTGGTTGTTAATTGCTCCTGATTATCCCAGTGCTGAAACCTAAACATGACAATTAAAATGTGTGTCTCAACTGAAAAAGCACCTGATCATTCTAGCAAATAACATGCCTATGTGATTTGTTTATACATAATTTCTGGATTTTGTGTGGCATGCAGCAGGGCAGCTAATAGCACAGACTGATATTAAAAAAGGATGCAGGTTCCTCCTTGCCTAAATTCCTTGGTCCTCTCCTCAAAAGGGGGAAGCAATGAAGAAGAACTAAGAGGGGAAAAAACCCATGACCCTCTAAAAAAACATTCCACAGGCTTTGGAACCATTGATAACTCAGGATCCGATAGTCTTGGAAGCTTATGAGTGGTCTGTAAGCACCATTATAAAATAAGCGACAAAGGACCAAGCAAAAAGCTAGTCTATACCTTTCACGGTGAAGTTTCCTATAATACTGCAGAGCTTTCACTCTGGCAATACTTGCTTGCCATAGGAATCCCTAAAATGAAAAGATAAAATTTAACCTTTTTTTAAAAAAACAGTATATTCAATAAAGGGTGGTGTTTATGAAAGATCTCTGTCATGATCTATTTTATGTTATATTCAGTATGTTAGCATGTGCGTGAATAGAGTATGCTACGGGTTTATTATATACATTTGGGATTTTGAAGAGGAGTGCTTATCAAGGACAAGACCTTTGCTGAGAAACATTTTAAGAGTAGGAAATAATGGAAATGGAAACTGTAAACTGTTTAAAAGATTTTTCCTTTTTTGAAAAGAAGTTTGCTTTTTCTTCAGTACATATAATTGAAGAAAACAGTTACATTGCTTAAAAACTCAAAATAGTCTAGAAGAAAGTAAGCATCAGTAAACATTATATGCATATTACTACACACAATATGGCAAACAAGGAAAAAAAAAGGAAAAGTATCAAAGACAATAAAGCAAGCAGAACAGTGAGATCACTTAAAATATATGACAAATTAAAGGAATTGTACAATGACAATTTGGTCCTATTTGTCTTACAACAGTACTGAAAAAGGTAGAAAGGTATTACTTGATATTTCTCCTCCTGAACTAAAGAGTGGTGGAAGCTCAGTGGTTTGGGTTATGGGTTGTGGGTTTTGGTGAAATGAAGCAGAGAAATGTTGCAAACTTACTGCAGGGAGTTCAAGTTACTCAAAACAAGTTGCTGTGTAATTCCTGTCTTTTGTCCCTGTTCAGTTAGATGGGATATTGTCCCATACATCTCCCTTACGAACCAGCCAATGAACAACAGACACCCTCAGATCCTGGGAAAAACAATAGCATCATAAAAGAGTATTTCTGCCACTCAGTTTAATTGTCTTTTATAGCTCATTCATGGCTCTCCTATTCATTAATAACACAAATGCATGCTAATAAGAACTTATCTATCACATACCTCCACATTTTTTCTATATATGAATATCAGCTACAAATAATTGAAAGAGAAATAGGGTAGTAGAATAAAATTCATTGGATGATGGGTATACTTTTTGGAATAATGAATACATCAAATAAACAAATTTACCAATGAACAAATAATGAATTATAATTAATCCCCAAAAGTAAAAAAACCTCAACTTGTCGTTAATTTTGAATGTCTCTAAAAACATTCCAGACAGTATGAGGAAGCAGTTTAGGGGATGATTACCAAGAGCTGTACACACTTACACAATTAAGCAATATATTTGAGAAAATTACATGATTATGGAGTCCTCTTGTTTGTATACTATGCAAAGTAATCCACCATTTTTCATAAATATGGCAAAAGAAGATTTCATATCATTGGATAGGTTTTAGAAAGCCCAAACTCTAATGAACATGGGACATATTTTAAGAAAAGTTTGCTATCACAATATGAAAGAAATGGCAAAAAGCATCATATGCACATTATGTGCTTATAAACAGCAGGGAAATCTGTACCACATAATGAAAGTCAGAGATAAACGTTTAAGTAAAAAACATTAATTGCAAAGTTTAATGTTCAAAACTCTCAAAAAATTACACACTACAGATGTAAAACTGAAAGTTTGAAGCAATTTTCCAGAAGTATTAAAACTTTAAATTGTATGACAGCCCATTTTTCCCCCCTGAATGGCACAGACATTAGTAGTGCCATTGTGACAAAAATCTAAGCAACACTTACATATTAGTAATGAAAGTTCAAGCATCTTGCAAAACTGTGGAAGTAATGACTTAAAAATAAAAAGGTTATTCTACCTAAATATACAAAAGTTTAATTGAACACAACATATTCATAAGTTTCTTAAATTAACATGGAGAAATAATTGTATTTGTTAAATATTTAAAATGTACAAATTTGATCAGTTCAGGAAATAACTCTGGATATTTTGTAAAAGATGAATAGAGTTTCTGTTAGTAGTTGTAGAGAGAAAAATGTAATGTGTGTTTAATAAATCTTTGCTACCTGTTTCCAAACATATTTACAATTTTTAGTGTTTGATATACTACTATTTTGAAGAAATGCTTTAAAACATCTTTACGCTTTCTTTTGCTTGACATGAGCAATAGTAATTGTTTTTTATTAAGTATTTCAGCTTCATATAAGATTGGCTCTACAGGCAGGAGTAGCTGTAAATCACACTCATTAAATTCAGAATACTTAGAAAGGTTTTTAAAATTATTCTAATCAATGATATTACCAGAATATTAAAGAAATTTGTTGTTGGAATAGTATAGATCAGTTTATACTTTTCCATTTCTTCTTATTATGGAGGTATTTATGTTGAAGAGTCATTATTCACTCCAGATAATAAAAGATCTCTTCATAGTTTTGCCTGAGATGTCTTCTAAGGAGCTGCAAAAGTGAATCCAGAGCAATATATCTTCAGAAGCTTTGGGAAAAGTATTGAAAACTATGTCGTGAATCGTTCACATCATACGTAACACAGTATGCTCTAAATAACCAGAAGCCAACTCTGCAAGAAGCTATTATATAAAAGGAACATTTTCAATAACAACAGTGTGTTCTGAAACTTAGGTAGAATAAGGAAACATGGAGAACACATTGTAAATATGTTTATCATGACTGCCACAATGGAAGAGTAAATAATTTACTAGTCCTTTGCTGACCCATAACAATGCTAAGTTGTGTTTCTTACCCCTTCAGCAAACAAAGGCTCCTAGGGAGACATCCCCAAACCGTGCTTTTCTCAGGGTCTTATTTTAACAAGGTGCTCACACACCACTTGGAGCAAATTTCTTCTTAGACCTTTGTTAATACACATTCTGGTTCTTTTTTGAATTGCTTCTCTCTCTCTTAGAAAAAGCTGGATCTTGAAGTACTGCTGCTGTATCCCCCACCCCTTTCCTCCAGCCTTTCTCACTCTGCGCAATTTCTGGAATGATTAGTGGCTAATTGGAGTTAACTGTAGAGAGTTGTGTCCCATATGACAGTTTACTTTGTCACATTTCACTATGCAAAAATTCACAGGGACAGTCAGGCAGGAGATGTGAGCAACCCTTGTAGTCCCCTGAAGAATTTTCCACAGGTTGTCCTCTGCTTATTCTTTTTCTCAGTAAAGCAACCAGTAAAGGGACAGTTGAGGGATCTCAGAAGCTCCTGCCTCTTCTCAGATCCACCACACATAGCTCCCAGTCAGACAGTCATCTTAACCTTCCACTTGTTTCTTCTGTGAAAAGCATTTCCGCATTGCTGAGGGATTTTCTCTCAGAGCATAATGTAGTTCGAGCCCTACACTGGGAAGAAAGTTCCCTGTGGCTATAGATCATTTGACCTCCTCCATGTAAAAGTCCTGGTTATCTAAGAGAATAAGGCCACACAAATACCTGATTCCTCTAGTAGTTCTCTGGAAGGAAGACCTCTTTGTTCACTCTTATTTCCTGTTGGTTGAACTCAATTGCAAGCATGTAATAATACATCTTCCTGGGTCTGAAAACATTAGATGTATTTATAAAGAATTAAAAGTCGATGAATCCTTTTAACTCAATTAAAAAACTGGCTATGATGTAATATCATAAATAGAATTTAGATATAATAAATTAAGGAAAACAGATCCATTTCCATAAATCTAACTGTAAATATGCTGTTGAAACTCAAAAGACTGACAGCAAATGTAAAAATTTACTTTTTATTACTTTGTAAGCTAGGAAGTTTTACTTCTGTCAGGGAGACCAAGATGTCTTTTAATATTTTCTAAGACTTCAAAAATATGAATGCAATTGTAAATAGAATTCAAATATCTAAAATCAGTGCATTTGAAATGACATATAGGTACCATTATTCTAAAGAGAGTTTGCTCCAGTTTCACACAGACATGTTAATAACTCTTGGTTATGCTTAGTTTGTTTTTATCAAGTTCTTCTGCAGGTGCATTTGTTTTTCTGTAGTATGCATACAAACTGAGAGCAGAAATATCTTCTAGCAAGAAAATATGACTTCAATAGCCTTGCATGTTGCAGTGGAAAGTGGCGAGTATGACTAGGAGTATCCATAGAAAAAACTCGCAGTTTGTAAGAATAGGTTAAATTCCTTCCACATGGGTCATAAGAAAGCAAACATAGCCTTGTAACATTGAGTTTAAAGCCCAAAAGAGACCATTAAATCATCTAGTATCACTTCTCATATATCACATCCCTTTACGTTTCTTTTAGTTACACTTACAATGAATCCAAACAATCATGACCTACCAATAAGTAGGATGAGTTCAGAATCCAGTATAGTCGTTTAATGATTAAAGAATGCACCTTCTGGTAATTACATTTACCTATCAATTCTCATACAATATTTCTTTCATTTTTGTTTTTGCAGGTAATGACTACACGTTAAGACAACTTTAGGTCATGTTTTGTCATTGTGCAAATATGGTGAACCAGCTGATTTGCAAAGCTGTGACAAGCTGTAGGCTTTAGGATAATATCGGAGTTTGAAGGTATTAATATTAAACATCTTGATGAATGCATCAGTCCACATGCTTCATCAGAGCTATCCACCACTTAGGATGATGACAAAAAGAGAACAGAGCAGAAGCTATTAGCTAAGTAAGAGGAACCAGGTATGCGCTTATTCTTAAAAAGAACGGCAGTAGCTAATATGTTACAAGAAATGATAAAAGCAATTGGTCATCAGAGCTGATCTCATGTGAGAAATTTGCACTGATGTCAGGATAACCTGAAAAATAAGGGGACAAAGGTAATATTTTTGCCCTCAGCAAAGAAAAGACAGCATAACAAAGTGTTATTACAGTCATAACATCTTCCAGATTCTGCTTAAGAACAAAGTCCTTGTCCATATGATGAAGGATCACATGAAGTTGAAGGGTGGATTCAGAGAGAACAAAGGTGTGCATGACCTAATCACAACCATCTGTAACATCACAGATAAAAAGAGGGCAGTGCAATCCTACATTGATCACGTGTTCAGCTTCTCAAAAATTTTGACACCATCTGACTTGACCAGCTCTAGGTTTCCAGATGTGGGAACTCTAAGCCATCTCATTGAACTCATCACAAGTTTCTGTCAGCAGCAAGAGAGGAGTGTGAGCAGCAACACGCTATAGCAACTAGTTTTCTATCAGCCAGAGGATGAGACAAGGATTCAGCATGTATGTAATATTTCTAGGATAAGTGTAGGAAAGATTTGGAAGAACAGAAATGTCTGGGCGTGCTATTGTTTGACACCTTTAAAATAACCTCAGATGCATCAGTGAAAGGACAGCTTTTGGTTCAACTAATTCTCCAGTAAAATGAAACTGAAGTTAGCAAAAAGTGTGCTAGTGGGGAATCTAGCTTATCTCTAAGTGGGATGGAATTGAAATTAAATTCAATTAGCATGTTTGTTGGTTCATCAAAACAGGAGGTATGCAAAATTCCCTATTAATGATGTAATTGTTCACATACTCGATGACTAAGGACCAGAAACATTTTGTCAATGAATCTTCACTCATCTTTCCTGTACAGAATAGAACAGAATATTTTTAAATGTGTATATAAGTAACAGTTTAAGAATGCCTTATTTTGTTACTAATATCCTCACAAAAAATGTGAAAGATTTTGGCATCTTTAATTGTCTATACCTTTGACTTCTGAAAAATGTAAGGATTTGGGGTTTTTTTCCCAATCTGTTAATGGATATTGATCATGGGAAGTTAATTGCTGCTGACAGGACAACTTCAGCATTTGAAATGTGAAATTGGTGTTGGGAGTTCAAATGTAGTTATGTTTGGAGTTTACAAAATTTCTGTCACAGTAATGAAGGAATAAAGTGATTTGTCTTATTTTATTCTCACATTCATTTTTTAATTTAATTGAACATTTCATTTGAGTGGTCAAGAACTAATGATAAAGAGGGGTAATAACTGCATTTAGTGTGAGAGGCCATGATCACCATCCCATGAAGACTACTGGCACGGTCCTCTCCCCTTCTTTGTGGATATTCAGTTTGAAGGAAGGCATCTTCAGTGCACAGAGAAGGGCAACACAGCTGATGAAGGGTGGAGAGAACAAGTCTTCTGAGGAGCGGCTGAGGGAACTGGGGCTGTTTAGCCTGGGGAGGAGGAGACTTGGAGGGGGTGGAGTGGGGTGGGCTTATTGCTTCCAACAACTGCCTGAAAGGAGGTTGTATGCAAATAGGAGTAGGTCTCTTCTCCCAGACAACCGAGCAATAGGACAAAAAGAAATGGTTTCAGGTTGTGCCAAGGGGATTTAGATTGGATATTAGGGAAAATTTCTTCACTGAAAAGGTGGTCAAGCATTGGAACAGGCTGCCCAGGGAGGTGGTGGAATCACCATCACTAAAAGTGTTTAAAAGAAAGGCATAGATGCGGTGCTTAGGGGCATGGTTTAGTGATGGACTTGGCAGTCCTAGGTTAACATTTGGACTTGATCTTAAAGATCTTTTCCAACCTAAATGATTCTATGATTTCTAGAGGACCATATTCTGCGGAGTGCCATTCTCTGGGGGTGTGGTGGCTTTCTCTGTGGGTATCAGCAGGTATTTCTCCAATTCTTCACACAGGAGGGTATGTTTTTGGAGGGGCTGGCTCTCAGGTTGTCAGGAAAAAGTAAAAACTTCCTTCCTTTAGGCAAATCATGAGCTTCTTCACACAATAAGGTCTGTAGCATGGGGGAAAGGATGTTACCCATTTAGGCCTTGAAATGAAGGATAGAGCTGTGAGCTCAAATTCACTCTCTTCTGGTCTTCTTGTCCTTCACACACAAGTTAGAAGAAATGGTGTTACCACTTTCTGACTGCAGAACTTTGCCAGTATTTCAGAGATTTTCTCAGAATACAGAATATATGAATACATCGCTTAGCTCTCCAACCTGAAGTGGGAGAATTTTGCCTCTCACCTGTTTGTATTCTTGACATATGGGAGCTGAAAAGCTAGGAGAGTGGGGTATAATCGAAAGTGCCTGAAGCCTCTGTTGAAAAAAGTCACGTTATCAGTCAGCAGAATGCAGTTTTATATTTTTATATTTTGCTTTGATTGTTGTTGTTTACTGTACTGCATTGTGTATTGTCTTTGCCGATTTACAATTCTAAGAATTTAGTGTAAAAGTGATATTATCTATTATGAAATGTATCTAAAACCAGGGAATTCATTAATGAAGTATTTCAATGCATTCTACATCAAAATGATTTGTGGGTATGAAGTAAGTATGAATAAAATATGAAGTTTGAAAACTTCATTAAGGAACATATTTTTTTTTTTTCAGTTCTCAAATTAATAATAATTTTCCTCTGGTTACCTTTGAGGACTCATGGGATAACATGAATGTCATTGGTGAAACTTGAAAATTCACAGGAATTATATTAAAACATCATATTATTTAATTGGCTAAACAATAAAAAGACACAGTACTGTGGAGGGTAAAATTTGTTTTCTACTTGAGGGACTATAATTTCCCAAGAAAAAGACATCATATATTTTCCAGCTCTAGTGGCACACTTAACTACCAAGGCATGAATCCTATGAGACAGACAAAATTCATTTTAAATGATATTCACCTTTCTCAGATACAATATCTTATACTAGTAAATCCTACTGATCCAGTACTATCATCTTAGGGGGTAGCTGAAATCACTACTCTCTACTCTAAATCATCTGTGAACATTTATTTAGAAAAAATTTGCCTTGAAATGAAATTCTTATCTGAGACAAAACTTGCATATTTCCATTTACAACAAATGAAATCAGATTCTTATTTCTTGTATTTTAGCTAAATTGAAGAATGTTTTCCTTTCTTTCATGCATTTTGAACTCTTTGGATTTTGAACTTCAGTAGGTGGGTGAATAAAAATAAGTTTTCTTGAATATTTGCCTAATTTGCAAAGACTCAAAGCAGAATTGTTAAACTGATGAGCTGGTATTTTTTCTTCAATGTTTTGTTTTCCCGTGCTATTTAGATGATGTGAGGAATTTAAATAATCATACTGACAAGATATACTTTCATTATTTTTTACCTCTGCACCACTAAATTCTCCAGAAAATTTCCATTTTTATTCTTCAGTTATAGAACTCATACTATTTTTAGTCACACAGAATGCCTTTCCAATCCCCCCAAACTCTTAAAAAAGCCAGATTTCATTAAATATTATTTTGATTTGTAGATTCAAAAGTATCATAGTGCAACTATAGAATATGATTCAAAATAAGCAAAAAATCAGAAAAATCATTCTTTAGCTCAACAGAAAAATGTAGACACTCACTTCCATGTGTGCCATTGGATGTCATAAATTTTCTGTGTAAAAAGCAAGAATAATAGAAAAAGAAGGTAAAATATTAGAAGTTCAGAGTGTTCTGAAATATATTTGAGGCTTGCCTGTTGAAGAGTAGCTTGAACCCAGGGTTAATGTAGGAGGTTAGTAGGAGAGTCACATATTGCTCTTTTAAGAGGCATAAGCTTTTACTGGTTTTCTAGCATTTGAGTTCTATGGTTGAGAACACCATTGTAGTGTAAGATGTGGGACATCTGATGGACTGGAGCAAGTCCTTGACTCAGTAGTTCTTTGTCAGCTTTTGAATACAAATTTCAGAGTCTCCTATATGATAAGTCTTGATTTTACAAAGTCTCTTACACACACCAGAAACATCAATGTATATTTTAAAGATTATCTTAAAATTTGAAACCCTGTAACATTTATACAAGTCTAAATATTGTTTAAATAGTCTATTTTTTAGGCTAAGGAAAAATTATTTTCCCTATCATTCTAAGTATTTTGTTTTCTTTTTAAGAAATTAACAATATTTTCTTTCTTTTTTTTTTTTTTTAGTTGGTCTTATTCTGTATATTGTTAAAAATGAAGACATTTTCTCTTTTTAAAATATTATGAATTAAATCCATCTGCCCTTACTTGGGCAACCAAAAATTAGATGCCTGTGTCTGAACTGGTCACTTAAGTCTCTTCTCATAAACAACAGAGAAATAAGTAACTTCTAAAGTGAGATTTTAAAGAAAAAAATCAGATAAACTAACCTCTGGTACAAAATCAACAAAAATACAAGCAAATTAATTTGTAAGTTAAACAGAAAAATCCAGAAATTCTTTCTATTTTATGCATTATTTTCTTCTGTTGTCATGCATTTTCTGTATATGTATAGCTCAGCTGTCACTAGTTTCACATTAGACATCTTACTTCAGAACAAACCCTACACTTATCTCCTTAGCAAAAACTTTCAGAAAGTTTTATTCCAAGATTATACTTCAGATAAAAACTATACTTCCTGTGGTATCTACTTCAGATAAAAACTATACTTCCTGTGGTATCTATGCCTTCCAACTCTTTGTCCTGGTAAATTTGTCTCTAAATATCATAAAAACCACTTAAATGAAAGTACAAACAGATTGGGTTGCTTAGATGTATCTGGGATTGATTAGATGAATTGCACATCTTCTGCCATACATCTAATCCAAATCCTTTACTCTGTGACTAGCAAATAAAAAAGGGTGGCTACCACAAACACATCAGTGCTTCTGAGCATGGCACTCTCTTAGGTCAGACTTGGGAGTAGCACAAGGAGGAAAAGCAAACCAAGAAGTTACAGGTATGTACTACCCACTAATAATACAACTGTCAGTTCTCAACAGCTAATTAGTGGTCTGAGATCCAACAAATTTTTTAAACAATACTTTCTCTAGTCCCTGCAAGATAAAAAACATTACTTTATGAGAGCATGATCTTTTCAAAAAATTTAAGCTGTTCATATACTTCATAAGTTGTCTTAAGTACTTCATTTTTTGTCTGGTTGCCTCAAAACAGCTTTCCAGGACTAACAAAGCATAGTATTAAGCTTAGCTGTTTCATCAGAAAATAATAAAGATTGCTGTTGTGAAAAAGTAACCCACTCCAGGTTTTTGCAAGTTTTTAGAGCAGGTACTTCTTGCATAATGCAGTTCTCATAAAACCAAATATCCAGAACACAAGTGAAGGGGAAAATGCCCATTCTTGTCACACTTATGGTTGCTTTCAAGAAAGCTGGAATCTCAGCAACAGAAAGGCACTGCCCTACTGTTGATTTATACTTGCTTTCATCCTTTCAACCATTCTTACCATATTTTTCACATGACTGATCATAAACCTGAGACTAAGCATAAATCTTTAGATTTAATCAGTTGGGCTGATTTCCTTTTCCACCAGTAATGTAAAATTGAAAAAATAAGAAATGTTTTTAATGATTACTGCTTAGAACAGTAACAAAGTTAATTCACATATTCTTTTGCTGTTCGCAAAGAAATTTAAGAATTACAGTAGTTGGAAAATAGCTAGGAAAAGTCCAAGGATGATAGATACAATAGTTCACTATGATGTCTTTGTAATATCTCCAAAGCCCATTCCCAAAAGACTCAGGCCTATCCTGAGCTAAAAACTTCATACTAGGCAAGAGTATCAGCTTGGAACAAGATCTTAAAGCTGTCTCCAGCATAGACTTGCTTCTTCAGACTCACTTGCCCATTGTTGCTCTTTGCAGGGTGTGTGCTGTGGTCTCCACTCATAAAACTTTCAGTATTGAATGAAAGCATGATGTGATTCAGAATAGCCAACACAGTGATCTGACCTTTTTCAGATAAAATTATGATGCTACTATAGCTTTGGCTAAACTTTGTGTTTCTTCTGTTGTACGATTTCTGGAGGAATTGCTTTTAAAAATATTTTCACATACTTTTTGCTGCTGGACCAGTAGATCTGAGGCCAGCTTCACCTGTGTCAAGATTAGTCTTTCAGTGAGGCCAAGGAATCAGAAGTTTATCAGTGTCTGTGCTAGTTTCTAAATAACCGTTTGCCTGGTCATCAGAGCAATGTTTTCTCTTGAAGACTGGCTGTGATTACAGTTTTTAAAAATTAAATCTCAGTAGTCTAGGTGAATGAGGAGAATAAAGATGTTTTATTGTAGATGACAGTAAGAGCATTTGACTTTTGCTCTGGATGAAGCAGGTTACACTTGACTCCTGGTTTGGTGCCTTGAGCACATTTCTATTCACATGATAACATAAACTTACGTGCACAAATGACACAAGGAAACACGGTCAATGTGTTTTCTCCACTCTGCTTCAACTGGAAGAGAATTAATAAAAATGTTGGAATTAGGAACAGACTTAAGTGGGCTGTTGTGGCATTGTATATTATTTATGGCACGTTACATTACTGACATTATATAAAGTCAGCTAGAGTTGTAAAACATAACAGAAACAGCACTCTTCACAGTGAAGGAAGTTCTGGCCCCTCTGATGTTTCCAATGTTTGAGCTCATCTAATATCCATCTCAGAAGTCTTAAAAACTCACTTGCAAGTAGTCTTTCTCACATGTTACTGGAACCATCCCAATACCTGGGAGTTTTCTCCGTTTCCTTGAGTCTTTCCTTGGAAGTTCCACAGCTTGCCTCAGAATGGAAAGGCCATTCACATGTTTCCAGACTTTGTGTGCAGCAGAATACTTGTAATACTTGTAAATGTAGGTTGGAGCTGGTGTTCATATCCATGTTTGAAAACAATTCACAAAATTTATATTTTGAGGCCTGATAATATTTATCTTCTACACTCAAACTGCAAATACATTTCTACACTCATGCAAAATTAAAATCACTTTAATTTAGACTCCATTGTTAGAAGAGAGAATCATTTTGATCACTGCTTTTTTTGGTGCCAACCAGTCATGTTTATGACAGTGGAATATTTAAAAATAAATGTAACTATTCTATAATATTCCAACCTGGATTAGATTAACTATAAATTATCTAATTAACATTTCAAGCTCATATTTATTTTTCTGTTTTGAAACCTAAGCTTGATTCCAAATTTTCAGTACAACAAATGAGTACCAAGGACTTTAAATGCAAACTACATTAGCCACACATATAGCTCATCAGATTAAAAATTAAATGATAAACACTGCTGAAACTGTCAACACAGATGCAGCGCTTTTGAATTCTACAGTAATTCCTCTTGATGTCATCAGTGTTGCAAGATGGTGAGTTTCTTACAGACAAAAACTAAATCATAACAAAACAGAATTACCTGTTTATAAACTCATATATATTTGTCTCTAGGCAGAATGATATTGCAAAGCATTACAGGTAATGTTAATCAAAATGACAGTTTTATATATAGTAGTAGTAACTAAACTTTAGCAATATCAAGTCTAGTTAACTCAGAGAAAGCATAGGTTTAAACTTTTTTCTTTCTTTATCATATTGCCCCCTCTTGATGATGCTTTAACCAGTGACTCTATGAGCATTTTCTTTACATTATAGAAAATAGTCACAACCTAAGTGTTCCATGCCAGTAGAAGCAAGTGTAAAGAGCACGGTTGTCAATGTAAAAAATATTTTATACTGTGTCAGGGTCAGTGTAAATATATTTTAAAAAAGTGTTTATAGTTAGAGTTATCAATTATCCTGAATCCTTTTCTGTATCTGTCTCAGAAACACGCTTTGGAGTTGCACCTCACCAGCTTGTCAAGTTTCTGGACTATCAAAGTTTTTCCCTCTTAACTGCATGGACATCAGCTTCACTGATCTCTGAAGGGTTAAACATCATGCAAAGGAAAACTCCTTTGCATAAATACCCTTTGTTCTTTCTCTTATCTGTTGTTTCCACAGAGAATTGCTCTGGCTAGCAAACCTCTTTCCCAGATTCAAAAGGGTGGGAAAGTGGGACAAGATTAAGAAATTCAGGAATTAGTAGAAGAAAGGACAGAAAGATTCAAAAAGCATTGAAAAAAAAAAAAGAATGGAACAGGAAAAGAAAATAAGGCAATGAAACTAAGAGTCAGTAAAGCAAGAGAAGGAAAAAAAGGGGGAAATGGGTGTAACTGATACTGACAGATGAGTGAACAGTAAAATCTTATGCTCTCATTCCAGTGTTGGAGATGATATGGCTGTGACAAACATACCAAACATGAAAAATATTGTAGAACTAAAAAGTAGATTTCACCCTCAGAAAAATTGTAATGAAAATGTAGAATTCGATAGAATTCATTAATATTACAGTAAAGTTACTTTTATAATTTTGATGTCTTTTTGTTGGCACAAAAGAATAAAATAAAACTATTTTCTCCACAAAGGCATTGCTACTTGGCAGCACACTACTTCAATTCTACAGCAACACTCTGGTTTATGTTACAAAGTAGTTCTCAATTCTGAAGACATTGACATAGCTGTAAGAAGTGGATTCTAAAACAGAGTGGTTTTGTTGAATTAAATATGAAAAGGAATAATGCAATCAGTACAGATTTCCTTGTCTTATTTATTTTTATATGGAGTTCAATACAAATCTCAACTAATATATGTTTCACTTATCAGCATTATCAAGTTTTCAGTTTTTGTTGAGTTTCTAGAATATTCTAGTGACACCATATGACTGTGAATTGTACCAGCAAAACCAGAAGTAATACACAAGGAATCAGGAAAACTGTGCTGAAGGGCTACATGTTTGGTTCATGTTTGTCATCTTTACAAAGTCTCCTTTGAAACAGTAGTTATCTAATAGGGTAACTACTCCTGCTGGTTTCAGGTTGGCCAGAATTTCAGCGTCTTAGAGTGAAGGAATAAAAACAATCATTGAAAGCAAATATTCTCTCACCCACAGTGTTCGCTCTTGTTTTCTCTTCTTATTTCCAGTCCAGCAGCTCTTTCTGGATTCCTAGCCTCTCACTGACCCCACAGTACCTCACAGTACAAGGGAGAAAATCCAGTCATTTTCCATCATCCCTCAAGTCTCACTTTGGCTACCAGTCTGTCTTCTGTCACAAGCAGGGACCCTGCTCCTTTCAGAATACTCCAGCATGTTCAAGTGCTTCAGGTTTCTTGCTTGCTTTGTCTCTGCTCTTCCCATCCTGACTGCCTTGAACTCCTCCCAGATTCACACTCCCAGCTCTCTCTGTTTGTTGGAGTTTCCCTAATGTAACACAAATCAACCAGGACAGAAGGAACAGTCATGCTTCCTTCCTGTTATCTTCCTCCCTTCTGCATTTCCGCATGCCTTCAAACAAAACCTTACATAGCACATACAAACAGAAAAAGCAATACCAAGAAACTCCATCACAATGAGCAGACTATATATACTCAGATCTCTCTTCAAGTTCTGAGTCCCCTAATTGGAAGGACTTGACTTGGCTTCATTATAGCTTTTGATAAGAAACACCAGGCTTCAGAATGCTGGTATTTATACACAGTAATATATGAACAGTACCCTCAGTGCTGACTGGATGTATAAAGTTGTGCTCTTTATAAAGAAGTTCTCTTTATCTTAGAGGGATGAACTCTGATTACTTATTTTTAAGGTTCTAAAAAACCCCTAAGAATTATCACCTGTATATAGAAACCAGCAGCATTTTATAAAAGCTGTTTAATGAGGCTTGCATATGTCTGAAAGTCTGTCATAATTTCTGAAAACAACATAACATAAAAGCAGGAAAACTTGGGTTGTTTGGATATTTTTGTTTGTTATTGTGGGCGCAGATCACATTCGCTGTAGAAACTAAAGAGACTGTCAGAATACATATTAGAGGTCTGTCAATGAAAAAATCAGCAACCAGAAAGAGTTTGTTTCAGTTTTGTTTTTCATGTGTTTTGGTTTTTGTTTTGTTTTTGTGTTTGTGGTTGTTTTTGTGTGTGTGTGTGTGTGTTGGGTGTGGTTGGTCGGTTTGTTTGCTTGTGTTACCTCAGCATGGCATGAGATCAATGTTAACCAGAAGAACAACTACAAAATTATCTTAATCATCAGCCTGATAACTGCATTACTATAATACATGTCCTTCCACTATCCTTACTTTTCCTGTCTTTTATAAATAGCAATTTCTCTTTAGAGAAGTCTCATAGTATCTTGCACTAGGATGAGGGATAAGATTTTTCCATATTATTCTCTAGCCAATCATTTCAAGTTCCAAGATCACAACAGAATTATCAGAAATTTGGAAGAGAGTTCTGACACTCACTGTAGACTTGATTGGCAGTTCCTCTCAAGTACAGTACCATTTCCCCTTCATCCAGAGGTATTCCCCTCTGTAAAAGGAACTGTCAGGACAATTTTTCTTATTAAAGAATTCCCATGGATCTCATTGGGATGGACTGAGAAACAGTTTTGTGTTCACTAAGGACCATATGCATACTTTTAGACAAAAAGCAATAAATGCAGAAAAGGCAGGGTGTCTTGTAAAAGGTTATGTCACACAAAGGGAGTGAAAAAAGTTAAAGAACACAAACATTTTGTGGTTAGTTTCTTGCCCACATTAACCATGGGAGATTAATCCAAATATCATTAATGTTGAAGTCAGACTTAAACTGTCACAGATGATCATCGTGTTTCATTCTTTCTTCTGAAATCAGTGAAACACACACAATTAACACAATCTTCCTAGTTCAGAGGCAGTCAAGGAAGGAGACTAAGCTGTTAATGGCTGGTTTCAAGTGAAAATGAAATGCAAAGATGTAAATTTCCATAGCAGTTCAAAATGTATGTGATCACAATCAGTGGTTTAAAAATTAACAGCTTGATAAATCTGTTGATAGTAATGGCAGTGAGATTATCATGTCAGTTAGAAGCAAATCTATATTCTGCTTCTAGAGAGACAAAGCTACTAGTTAAGACTGAGAAAAGAGAGAACAGGTCTAAATATTTCTGCAGTCAGACCAAGTCCCACAAGAGTAGAATTAGACCAAATGGTTACACGTAGAAGGGTTTTAGGAAAAAAATAGTCATAGAACTGGTGAAGGATGTTACACTTTCAAAAATGGATATTTATTCTTTCTTTGGCCTGAAAGACTAATGTATGCATTTCAGTGAAAAAAAAAAATGGAAAAAGATCATTTTCCTCCTTCATATCTCCCCTACCTTGTACTACCTATGTACACATGTGCTATGTACTTATGTAGTTCAGTGCTTAGAAAGCTGAGGTGGTGGTGTTATTGCTTTTCATGCTGCTAGTTATAGCTAGTGTTACTTTGCATTCACTCTGTGTTTTAATACTGTCCTTTTCTTCTGTTTATGCTGCAAGGTCTTTGGGACAGAAAACATTCTTTTTTTAGAATATATTTATGATGTAATCATGTAGTTTAGGTATACCACATATTCAGCTTAGCTACATCACATACCCTTGCTGTAACTGTATTTCTATTACATTAACATATAACATCTCTTAAACTGGGTCCCTCATCCATGAATAGCCTTTTACTATACAACTAATAGGCATGGAAAAAATGGGAGAGAAGGTGAGAGAAAACCACATAAACTAGCTAACAGATTTCTAAGATATACAATAGCATATTTGCCCATATCCAAAGAATGCTCACTTTATCATAGTTATGAAAACTGAAAATGTTTTGTAATATTACTTTTTGTATAAGGGTCTGGCTAGGCTCTTCTGGAGGAAAATGACTGAGCTGTTTCACCAAACAGAAGCATTCACTTGTGTTTGTGCTTAATATACAGCAAGAAAAAAAAAGACTTAACGATACAGATTTTCAATGAAATAAGCAGCTTTTGTACAAAAGTGACATGAGAACATTTTTTGTTACACTGAAAAACTATCATTTAGGCTGATCTAAAGATCAAACTGTAGAAAAATCTCTTGCTATTCCAGAACCTATTAGACTTCTAGGGGCACTTCATAAACCATTGAAAAGAGTAACTAGTGCAGCTCAACATTTAGGAAGCTCCAGAGTTCTAAATGCAGCGTAACCCAAATCAGCAATGAAAAAGCTAAGAAAAGAGCAAAAACTGAGTAAAGAACAACCTCCTTTGAAGCACTGTTGGCTGCATAGTGCCACTGAACCAAATGCTGCAAGCAAAAGCTCCAACACCTGAGCCCTGGGGAAACAGAGCTCCAAGGTCAGCTTGCCTACTAACTAAAGCTTAACAGGTGTCAAGATCAGAGCAAATTGTGACCTTTAGGCATATGAAAGGCATAACAAAACCTGCTGTTATATCACTGGGAGACCTGTTGACAGTTACTGATAAACAACGGAACCTGTGTATTGATGCAGAGTTACCTACCCTTCCAGGTCTTAATAGAGCTTCTCCCACTTGGCTAGGAACAAATCTGATGCTTCTCTTATTATTAGTTCCTGAAACAAGAGTTTTGTAACGCCACAGAGGGTCAGTTTATAAACCCACCAAGGCAGACTTCTTCAGCTAATGAACCCAACACAAAGTCAATATTGGAATAGTCCCCCAACAGAAGATAAAGCAGAAAGTATTACTGTATCCTTGCTCTGTTCTTTGACTCTTCTGCAAGTATCTTGTCTTCACCACTGCTGAAGAAAACTGCTTCTGCATATCATGTGGCATATTTCATGGGTCGTGAAATCAACTGTTGAGATCAGATGATTCAGTAATTGAGTTGGAAGAATTTGGAGACAGTAAAAGATAGAGACGTGGAAGAAAGGTAAGGTTAAAAGGAAAGGAATAGGCAGAGAGAACTTCTGAGAAAGAAAGAAGGGGTGGTGTAGAAAAAAAGATAAGCTAGACTGGAAAAGAGTCCAGTTAGGAAGTAAAAGGGTCAAAAGAGCCTAACAGTAGTGAAATATATATTTAATTGTACAATAGAAAGAAGTAAAGAAATAGCTACAGAGTAAAAAAATGCATGTGTAGAGGGGGAGAACAGCATCAGAGTAAAAGATGCATGAAGTGGAAGAGCAAAGAAAATCGAGAGCAAGTTAAGTAGGTGGTCTGAAAGAGTAAAATTTAGTGGAGTAGAGGAGGAAAACCGGGAACGAAGATTTTCCAGGGGGAGCCTGGGTATGAAGTTCTGCCTGCAGTGAGTTTAGATGATAATTTGTGTGAATGATTGGTTTGAGAAGCCAAATATCATTGTGCAACAGAACCCAAAGGAAATTTCATGTATTTGTGTGTTTACCTGCTTTGTAAGGGGATGCTATGGAGATGAAAGGCAGTACTGTGGGAATTAGCAATGAAATAATTACTACATTTTTAAAGGGAGAGGGCAAAATATGCTTTAGGTTCAGAAAATTGCATGGGAACAGTCTTGTCTAGCTATCCTTCCTCCCAGTGCCTTTCAGCTTTTTTTTCTTGTGATTGCACCTAGGATGACTGATTAAGATAACCTGTAGACTATCCAAGACAACACCTGCTGGCAGACCTTAAAAATAATTGTTTGTGATTTCTTTCTTTGTCATATGATCATCACAGTGTGCATGCGCCTACCTCTAGGATGTATATAAAATCATACCTGGAGGTATGATTTTATATACATCACCTCCAAATATGGAGTAATTACGAGCTTTTATGTCATTGGACTACAGGACACCATCTACCTGTGTGTAAGTGTTAACATTTGAAATAAACAGGAATTTCCCACTAGAGATTAATTATTTTGCTTTTCTAATGTTTTCAACCTCTGTTTTATAAATCACAGCTGTCTGATTCTCAGGGAAGGATTCAAACAGCCTGATTTAACATGGTGGATTTCAAGCACTGGGTAGTTACTGAAGACACTAAGTCAAGATAAGTCCCAAGACTATTCTGCATCAGAGCTGAAATCAGTTTTATATTTTTTTTGCCCTGAAGGCATTTTATTTGTGTGTTTAGATGCACTGCAGTCTGAATGGATAGACATGTGCAGGCACCTAAACTCTCTTGTGATTTAAAGATGAATGGGGAAGGAATGGGCGGTCCTCAGTTCTTCCTAAGATCCCTAATAAGCCTGGAAGGTTAGTCATAACCAAATCATGCTTTAGTCAGGCAGATTATATTGAGTTCATTTATGAAGGTCAGGGTAGTGAGTAAGCTCATACATAAGTTTCTGGTTTCTGTTAACTGGATTTAGTTCTATTCCTGTCTATTAACTGCATAACATGAATGAATAAATAATATGATCAATAATTACTAGAACTTTCCGTCTGCTTCTTCCCACTAGAGTTTCTTCCCACTGGGTCTTCTCCTGGCTCTTTATGGCTTTAAGGCTCTTGTGTTTCTGCTGCTCAGTGACCCATTTACAACAAGAAATAGGGATATGCTCTCCCAGAACTGCTGTCAGGGGTCACCAGTCACAGGGTCATGTTGGGAAGTGCGAACTGTAACATGGAGTGTTTTCATGCCAGGGGTATAACAACCCAGGTATCTCTGATGGTGCATAGTTTAGCATTCATGAGGATAATTCAGAACAGCTTTGTATAGTGAAACAGTGCTGAGGACTCCATGCTAGTCCAGTCCCATGGATTTAATGTGCTTTTTTTCTCTGAAGTGGAATCAGGATTTGTGTTAAAATGTCACTGTTCCCTCAGTGGCTTCCTCACTGCTTGATTAAAAAAGTCCCTAGGTGGTATTTCCTACATTCTATAGACACAAATTTTTGGACTCTTGTTATCTGTGGAACCTGTGGTCTGCTAATGGGTCCCTTTGCATGAATTGTTCCCCAAATGTAGCATTTTAGTACCTGATAATTTTTCTCTATAGTACTACTACTTAATTCTCAAAAATGTGTTTACATGTACAATAGGGTTTATATTTTTCCCTGATTTTCATTATATTGCAGAAATATTTTGCTGGCTAAAGAAGCAAAAAAGTTTTCCAAACGTTTTTTTCCACAAGTCTAGTTTATCGTCTATCTAATATGAGTTTGTGGTTCAGACTTTTGATTTTTTTTTTAACCTTATCTACTTGCTTTTCAGGAATTACAATGTAGGAACATAAAAATGTTGCCTTAAAAAGACTTTTCTTTCTTTGCTCACCAAGATTGTGTTCATAACTGTTTATGGTGTCAAACGTTGAAGAAAATACCACATAATGTGGATCCAACTACATTAATAATGATTGATCATTCTTTTACATGCATAAAGGTAAATTACAGTCATAGAAGGTAAAAATGAATCCTTATTCCTAAAGTTTATGCAAAGCTTAGAAGAGTTCTAATATCTTGCCTGTAGTCTTGCTGTTTTGTTTTTTCAGTATTCACTATTGTTCTCAGGCATACTGAAAAACTATGCCTTTCTCCAAATGCATATCAGATCCTGTAAATTTATCATAAAAGTGATTAGGAAACCAGAACAATCTAGCAGACCATAAATGTGGCCTCTTTAAGGTTTTCAACCTTCCTTTTGTAATAACAGGAGTCCCTTTATCACTCACTATCCAGATTACTGAGAGCTACCAATGTTTAGGCCAAGGAGTCTCAAGGGTTATAGAAATATAAACATTGATTTACCATGCCATCCCTTGGGAGAATAGTCTATCTGCAGGTTTTGTAAAGTAATAGGGAAAGAGATGCTCTGCTTTGAGAATTTCAGTTTGTCAGTGAACATTGTCAAATGTTTACTTGAGCTCCAGAGCCGAAAATGCATTCCTATGAAAACTGGAAGTGACAATAAAAAATTCTTCTTATAAGAACATTTCAAAGTGCTGGCCCGATTCTTTGCTTACCACTTCTTAAACTTCATTGAGGCTTATTCTCTCTCTATAAAAATAATGTATTGCAGCATCCAAAGCATCTTGAATGTAATTGCTTATCTTAATTAATGTAACCTAAAATGTTTAACTAATCTGGAGATGTATTTGAAATAGTGTAACTGAAAATTAGGTTTTGAAAACAAAAAGGACAAAACAGGAGTCTAAGGAATTAAGAAAACTCAAATTAATCTTGTTCTGTAGATGAATTGATTTTTATTCCATTATATACTTTTCCTTTATCCTTACCAGCAATCTTGATTTTATTTGTGCAGAACAGTTGACAAGCTATATGGTTTGTTTTCAATGAGAACAGTAAAAAAAAAAAAATCCACAAAGAAATTAGAAATATCTTTATTACTTTCCTCTTTAAGATCCCAAAGCATTTAATAAACATTTATTAAATAAGCTTCATCCTCAATCCTGTGAAGATAAACACATTATAGATTTCTATTTATAGATGGGAAAACTAAGCCACAGCATGCTGAAGTCTGTTGGCTACCACCACGTGCAGAACTTGAGTCAGCCTAAGCCAGCAAGAGAAACCAAGAAAATGGGCCATATCCTTCACTCTGTTTTTGGGCTTTGTATGTAATTGTTGACACCTTTGTTCGGTGTGCATAGGGAGCTGCTGGTTTGGAAAGTCAGCCTCTTGTACATGTTTTGGTGATTTCAGACTTATATATGTATAAGCTACTACACCAAAATGTACAATGTTACATGGTGTCGAGACTCCAGTTGTTGGTATATTATCTACCAAAACCCAGTTCCTAGCTGTTCTGACTCCTTCACAGGAGATACCACAGGGCTGTGTTTACTCTTCAGAAAGATTTCACCTTATAAAAGTAGCATCTGTTTTTAAAAAAGTACAACTGTATAGACCTGTTTTCATTCCTGCATTGATTTATTTCATGTATTTAAATTTCTCCTCCATATGAAATTTTTCAGTGAACAGAGAAAAAAGGGGACACCCCCTCCTTTCTTTTAGATTTTAAAAAAATGTTAAAGCAAGATGACAATATTGTCTAGGTTTTTGTTTGCTTTGTTTATAAATCAAAAGATTTATAAATTTTCATTAGGATACAATAAGGCAGTTTAACTTAATTTAGCAGTGAAGTCAGTGTTTTTCCAAGCTATCGAGTTAGTGCCTTATTAAAATCCCAGTGGCACTGGAGTATCTGAGGTGGGGGGAAAAAAAGGTTAAACTGCATATCAACTACTGAAGGGAGCTGAAAGGATGTGGAGCCCAATTAAACCTTCAGCACTGCTCCCTCTCATAAACACTTGCTACTTTATTCCCTCTGGAACACATTTTGAGGCAGCTAAAGTGGGAACCCAGCAAGAACCTTTTCATGAGATCTCTGTTATTGAGCCTCAGGTCCAGCCCAGTCCTTCTGGGTGAAAGGCTTCATACTCCCTCTCTATTAATCATCATCTGGCCTTCTAACACCTGGGACTGACTCCAACTCCCACTGTTGCTATATTGACAATATTCCCTGTTGATTTCCTCATTTTCTCAGCCAAGGCTAGAATGACCTCTTTAAAATTCTTTATAAACGTCAGTAATTGCCGCATCAAACTTCAATTCATTACTTTCCCAGGCCTCATGTATTTTGATGATATGAAAGTTGACCGCATTTACATGCAAATTGAAGTTTTATATTAATAAGGGCCAGTAAAAAGAGATTGCATGGTAATACTCCATTATGACTTTTAAATACATTTGCCCATGTCTTGACTTGGCATTAGCATGGTCAGACCATGAGGAAATCATGTTGGTCTGATTGCAATTTTGTTTTCCAATTGAAAGTACAATTTCATCAGGTTTCCCTGTCATTTCTAATAATGACTTAAGTTTGCTTGCTAAATTGAAGAATTTCTCGAGGCCTCTAGATGGGCTGGGAAACAGGTGAGGAGACAGCTGCTTCTATATGAAGTGCTTCATTATGAACACCACTATATTCAACCCCATAAGGCTTGTTTGATGATAGAAACAAAATTACTGAAGGTCTAGTGCAGCTGAGATTGATTATCTTAAGCATATTAACTTTTAACATAAAACTTTGGAAACACAACAGTTCATCTGTGAACAGAGTCTTTAATACCCTGATCAAAGGGTCCTTAGCCTTTTAGACTGCTATTTCATTGTTTGGCCTCAGATTTTATACACTGTTATATGCTAGTAAGAAAAGAAATACAGCAACATTCGGTAGAAAGGGAATTGTGTGTGTTAATGCAAAACCTCAAGAAATTCTTTTCTAAACACATTCAGTTAGGAATCCTAGCACATATGTAGTTACAACATCAAATCCATGATCCTATGCAGATGTCATTAAAGTAACGTTCAATTTATGGGTTATAAAAGTCTGATTACATTTCCCACTGCACAAAAATTACATTTAAAAAAAATGTGTGTAACAATGGCAGGTTCCAGTAGAATTAAAAACAAAAAAAAAAACCCAAAAGAAAAGGTCCCTATACCTGTAATATCATGGATAACCCTATATGCTGTTAAATGTACTTTTTGGAGGTGGTTCCATGGAGACCAACAATGCTGTCAAAGAGAAAAAATCACAAAGTACTTTTATAAAATGTAGTTTATCATGTAAATATTCTGGCTGGTGCAATCCATGCTTAAGTAAAAGTATATGTCATATGTTAGAAACTCAAGCAAAGGTGGAGCAAGTTTATTCATGTAGAGGCTTTTTGTACTCTGAGACAGCCCCCCAAGGGTCAGCGGGATTATCAGGGAAGTACATACACAGGGGCTTGTTTGTGCAGCCCTTTGCTTTCCAACATAATCTTCTAAGACAGTAACAGGTGACATCTGTTGAATGTGCACATTTGTCATTGCAATAATTTTGGAAATAGCTGATGTGGTAGAACTGGTCTGCACACTTACTACTTAAAAATTAAGCTGTGATCCAGTAGGACCATCTGCTTAGGCAGATTTCTCCTGTTTTTGCAAAGTCCCACAGACCTCTGTGAACTCAGAGGAGGATTCAGGCTCCTCTTACATGAGTCCTTACGTGGATATTGGAGTTGGGATGGATAGTTCCATACCATTTATATCGCCTCAGAAGTGTGCCTTGCGTAGGCCAAGTAGTTGGATGATAAAGCTCTATTTTATTAAAATACTTCCTCATTGTTCTGTTTTCTAACAAAATTATTTTGCTTTTTTATATCAGATGTTTTCAATAGCAGCTTGAATAGAGAAAGGTCAATGAGCATATGGTAATATCATAACATTTCTTATCAGTGTTTATAATAAATATTTACTCTGGGAATTGTTTAACTTATCATGCCATAGTCTCAGTTACACCTATTTGCTATCATAATATAGTATTATGATTTTTTTTGATTTTTTTGCTTTCCAAAAAAAAGCAACAACAAGTAAACTGCTTGTCCTAATAAAAGGTCTAGTCAAAAGGCTTATCATATGACTAAGGCAATGATCAGCTCTTTTAGTCTAGTACATAAGAGACTGGTGCCTGTTTCACAAGCTTCACAACCTGTTTTAGCAGCCTGAGCATAATAGTCACGAACAGAATGAATCTAAACTCCTCTTCAACTTCAGAAGAAGTTCAGAACTCCTTGTGCTGCTGAAGTCAGCCTGAAAACTCATGATGAGAAATCTTTGCATTCAGTGGTGCTAACTCCCTCCTCACAATTAAATAGTGTGTGCAGCTGCTTGGTCTGCATCTCAGTCTGCCTGGGAGCTGGTGGGGAATGGGTTCCTTGCCACTGGAAAGTTAGTTCTTCAGGTGTTTGAGAGGTGTTTTGTTTGTCTTGGTAGTCTTTGTTGTGGTAACTTGAAATAACAGAATTGATAGTGAGGATATGGGTGCAGGAGTTCTTTGGGAAAGTGTGGGGAATGCAATTATGTTTGATTTCTCCTGAAAGTGGTATCATTGTTTAAATAGAAAATAATTTCTCTTGAAATGCCTGAATAAGTCTGTGTGTATAAATATATATCTGTGCTATAAAATGGTTAAAAAAATTTGGGAATCATAGAATAGTTTAGCTTGGAAAAGAACTTTAAGATCATTGAGTCCAACCGTTCAAACTTCTGCCTGAGGAAATAAAGCCCATAGATAACATGTAACCTTGAAAAAAGAGCACCAATAAATGAAGTGGTAGTTAGGAATGTCTACTGACAATCACAGTAGATTTCAGGAAATCAGAACGGTTGTACAGTTAAGATTTAAAAAAAGATTACAGAATTGCAAGAAAAGGGAATGAAGATGTTAACTAAAACTGATTTCTCTCACCTCATCTACCACGTAAGATCATCAACAGGAATTCAAAAAGTACTAGTCAATATAAGAACTGATGCCAAAGGAAAATGTAATATGATCAGGATGATCAGGTAAGTGTTTCAGAGCCTCAAGAGAGACTTAGCTTATCTGTGCAAATGCAGACAGTTATTAAAAGCATAAGAATATCCAGATATCATGAGTGAAGCCATAGTTAATAAAATACAGAAAACTGTAATACCTTCTCCTTGAAACTGCAAGCAGTGAAAGGCAGAAAGACCTGCTCATGCTTTGTTTTTTTTTTCCAAAGCTATGTTAATTATCAAGGGAGTTGGCACAAAGTTAATTTCCTCCAAATTTTTTTCCTTGAATACATATTTCTGATGATATTTGAGAGATTTTTCATGGAGATTCAAAGACTTGGTATGAAAAGTCAATAGCAACTTAAAACTAAACTGCCATAGTAATAATACTTAACTATATGAGAAATATAAAGGAAGATTGGAAAAGTAATACAAAGATGGATGTTAGATTTCTAAATCTGAGCTGAAAGAAGAGTATGCAACCTCATTACAAACACCAAACTAGTAATTATCTTCAATGTGTAGTTGTTTATTGCTAGTAGATATTGGTGTTCTAGACTAAATGGGATGAGTTTTTTCTCATTTCTCCCCAAGTCAGAACTGCTGTCTCCCACACCCTGTAGAGAATTATATAATTTAATCAGGAGAATGGTTATTTCTCTATGTCCATTATCATACTCACACCTCTTTGGAAATCAGTTCCAGAGGTCTGTTTTCCTCATCAGTCCATTACTAACCCAAAAGCTGGAATGATGCTAATAGTAAGGACTCCAGACTGTCTGTCTGTGTTCTGAAGTGTGTCAAATGACTGAGATACTGACACTATGCTCAAACTCTGAACACTGAGGGGGGAGTATACTGTGTATTGTAGTTGCACGCCAGTATTTTAGAAATTTAAATTAAAAAGAGATCAAAGGTTTATATTCCTTTTCAGCTCTGCATATATTAGTAGTTTGGGTGCAACTGTCCTATGCATTGCTCCAAGAGAGATGTGAATTACTTGGTAAGAATTAGGAAGAGACTGCTGATGCAAGAAATACATAGGAATAATGCCTTCCAAGAGGTGGCAGAGCAACTGTTGTTCTTCAGGCTGAGAAACAGATATAGTTTAGGGAGCCATCTTTCTTTTACATTAAAATAATATAACAGTAAAGTAGAAAGAAAAATGTTCATTCGGCATTAGAGAGGTAAGGTATTAAACTGTAATAAGAGAAATCAAAGTTGGAGAGTGGGTGGAAAACACAAGAATGTAGTGAAAGCTAAGTGTTAGAATAGACTGCCTGGGCAGCTGTCCTGGCTTCAGCTGGGATAGTTAATTTTTTTCCTTAGTAGCTGGTGTAGTGCTGTGTTTTGAAATTGGTGTGAGAATGATGTTGATAATGCACTGATGTTTTTGGCTGTTGCTGGGTAATATTTATATTAAGTCAAGGACTTTTTAGTTTCTCCAGCCCTGCCAGTGAGAGGACTGGAGAGGCACAGGAAACTGGGAGGGGACACAGCCAGCACAGCTGACCCAAACTAGCCAAAGAGGTATTCTGTACCATGGGACGTCATGATCAGCATATAAATCTGGGGGAAAAAGGAGGAAGGGGGGTGGGTGGATATTCAGCATTATGGCATTTGTCTTTCCAAGTAATCGTTAGGCGTGACGGAGCCCTGCTGTCCTGGGTATGGCTGAACACCTGCCTGCCCATGGGAAGTGGTGAATGAATTCCTTGTTTTGCTTTGCTTGTGTGTGTGGCTTTTGCTTTACCTATTAAACTGTCTTTGTCTCAACCCACGAGTTTTCTCACTTTTACTTTTCCAATCCTCTTCCCCATTCCACTGTGAGCAAGTGAGTGAGTGGCTGCATGGGGCTCAGTCACCAGCCAGGGTTGAACAGGAAGCTTCAGAACTTCCACCACCGGAGGTGTTAAAGAACAAATCAGACAACATTTGTTGGGAAAAAAAATGTCTATAATTGTTTCAGGATCTGGCCATGGGAATGTATTATGTGGTTCCACAAATGCTTTCCATCCCCATTTGCTGAGAAGAGTCTATCATGAGGAACAAAGGTGCTCTCTACTTCCAATTAAAACTGTTTATAGTATCTCAAACATTTCTTACTATGGTTTGTATTGCTTACTATGACTTGCACGTTCATTTAACATTCGTTTTACTCTGAAACCACATGAGTCTTTTTTTTTTTTTTTTTGATGGTGACCAGGATCTTTTAACTATAGGTTGATAAAAAAGTATCAATGGATTTTAGAATTAACTTTGTAAAAGTTTCTGTAGCAAAAGTTATGTGGTGGGAAGGAAGAAGGGCACTATAATAGGTGACACAAAACATTGTCTCCAGATTACCCCAACAATATCTCTCACCATCTGTTTAAAAAGGAAAAGAACTGGGCACATATTTGTAGGACTATGTTGTCCTGCTATCCAGTACTTTTTGGTGTAGTCTAGAGTAGACTTTCTTTCTTTTACTTTTTGGATGGGGGCAGGGTGGTGACTTTCAAAGGTTTACAAGGAAAAGCAGCAGTACCTGTATGCTGGTGATCCAAAATAGTAGAATAGCAAGGTAGGGGAGAATAGTAGAGTAGTGAGATAGGGTAGAATCACGACAAAGTGCTGGATGGCCACAGCTGACTGTTTTACCCTCTGCCTCCAGAATATTATGTTCTCCAGAATATTAACTTCATTTGAGCATATTTATGACCCATGTATTAAAGGGTTACGTGTATTTTTTGTTCTTTTTTTTTTTTAACAGTGATGGAAAGTAAGAAGAGTACTTGTTCCTTTGTGGAGGAAGGTGAATGAAAAGATTTTTCATTCTCTGTCCTAACTCATGTATAAAGACAGTACCATAATTACTCCATGATATGGGAACAGGGAAGTATATAGTCAGTTCATATTCAGCTGAACCAGAAAAAAGTTCTTTAAGAGTAGTTGGTATGGGCCATGATAGTTATTAACTTACATTCATCAGGCCCTGTTCTCCAGCTCACGAGAGCTATGGGTGAGGCAGACTCTACTGCAACATCCCATACTTTTATTTTTTGTTAATGCTTGGTTTTCTAGCTCTCCATGCTCCATCTGCATCAATCTGGAATATGGAGTGGTTCTGACATGAAATTTCTCCAAAGAAACTGTTGGGATTCATACTAATACTGTTGCAATCAGGGTTTTTTTTTCCTTTTTGTGATACAGAGAAAGATCAATCTTGTAGCTGTTTTTTGGTTGTTGTTTCTATACTCTCTTTTTTTTAAAAAAAAAAAATCGCATAAACCTTTATTCTCTATGGAAAATTAAAACAGACAGAAAAAGCTTGTAGATATCATATTTATCTATTAAACAAGACAGAAATGTGCTCATTTGCTTTATGACAAAAAATTATTTTAAAGTATTTTGCAGAGGCCATGACTGTTTCGTCACCTGATTATCAGCTGTAAAGGCTTTTATTAAATATCATCCCCATTCAACCATTCATTGTTTTCATATGAAAGTAGTAAACAATGACTATTGCATACATAACTCTTCAGTACTGTAAAAGCAGAGGGCTGAAGTGTGTTGTCCTTGTGATATTTCAATTTAAAACATGGCTGCATTGCAGTAATGTCACAACTCGTTTACACTGTGAACTTGGTAGGAGACAGGGATCATTACAGGGGGAACATTGAGAAGAATACATTACACACTAGTCATAACCATAAAAGAAACTAAAGAGAAAGAGACATACTGATGTACAGGCAGCTTCCATAATAGAACAGAAGAACAGGATTGCACTGAGAAATGTACAAAGGCGGTAAGTTTAGAAGAGAGTTGCCACTGCGCTAGATTGTCAAGCTTGAGTCAAATGATATTACTTCTGACACCTCTGGCTACAGTACATTGCTTTTGGATTCAGTTTCTTCACTTTTCTTTGGTTGTTGCAGTAAAGGCAATTCCCTTGTGCTTTGATTTGTGAGATTATCCTCTTTTATATAGCTTCCTCTTTCCCTTTCTTTCCCTCTTCTTTTCTGTACTAGCTTTATCGGTGTAAACAAAGATTATACAGACCACTGTAATGCAGTCTCTTTTTTTAAGTCAGTCATTGCCTTAGGTAGACATCCAAAAGCAGGGTACTTACTGTTTGAATTTTTTTGTTGTTGTTGCATAATAATAAAATTAATATTATTAATTAAGGATATCCACATATAGAAAAATTAACTTCAGTAGACATCCCATTTTTATCTGCCTATATACTCATATACACTCCATAAATGTCAACAGAAGTGCTACTCAGCTACTGCATTCCGCTCCCCCCCCCCTCTTTTTTTTCCCAAGCACAGGTATCTTTCTATCTAGGTCTCTGTTTCAGATCAGAAAAGCTTGTAGCAAATGGTGAATGCAGCCAGGTTTCAAGAGTTACAGGAGAGCCATAAGCACAACATCACTGGAGTCAACAGCCTAATATTGTGATTTTCTTAGATATCACTGCCCTCATGAACTTTATGATTGTCCCAGACTTGCATAGTTTCCATGCTGCAAGTATGACCAAAGCCTGTTGTGATAGTCCTGCCTTGCATATGTCTCAGGGGGGTGACAAGGTGAGACCAAAAGGCAGCTGTGAGCTCAAGAGGAGACTGTTTAGTGCCAATCACGTTTCAACAGCAAGTTAAAATCATACAGACCAACAGCCAAAACGGAAGCAACAAAATACCTGTAAGCCTGACTGGTGATCTGTGTATACAGACCTTCTTCTGCAACTAGAGATGGAAGAGCAGGAAAGACTAATAAATTGAAGGAGGCAAGGGGTTTATCAGCTAGAGAACAGCTATGACATGAAGGACTGTAACTAAGAATACCCTGCTTGCTGTGATCTCCATATTGGTTGCAAACTGGCTCTTCAGTAATTTATGTTATTTCAGAGCCCTTCCTGAGATGTGCTGCATCCTCCCTTGATAATGGCAACCAAACCCATGATTCTTTATTGTAGTAGGAATGGAAAAGAGCAGAATATATTGCATTACCAAAACTGGGAATGGACAGAAATGTAGGCTCTGTCCTTTATTAAAATTCTTCAGACTAGTAATTTTCAAGTTTGGGGCTTTTTACTACATTATATAGTGAATTAAAGGTAGAATTATTCAGAAATTAGAACAGGTTTTGATTTTTAGGGTACCAGTGAATTAGTCTGTCAGAGGCTAGTTTATTAATTCCTGGAAGACGTAGCTGAAAATCTGTGGTTTTTTAATGACTTTACTAAGGGCTGAGGGTTTTACATGTTTATAACTCTTGAGTAAAATAGTGTTGAAAACCATTTTAGTAGTCAGAAGTACAAGAAAAGCTATTTGCAGGAACATCCAAATTCTATAGAAGAGAGTGGACTAAAAAAGGAAAATAATAGAATTAACTGCTAGATCATTTGATGCATTTTTAACTAAGGCATTAGCTAGTTTATGAACATAGAAATGTTATAGCAGACTAGTCATCAAATTCTGTTGTTTATTATTACAGACACTGAATTATACAAATGTTCTTGTATTTATTGATGCATACTTTAGCTCTCATTGATGTGCTTCAAATGTGATTTTGCTAATGGTCACTGACATACACTAATTTCCAGAAGAAATGTACTCCTCTCATGGTTTATAATAATGTTTTTTCTGCCATTATCATTATTATTCTTTACTGTAAGCAGTTCCTCTCCCTCCTTTATTTATTACAAGTATTTATTTTTTCTTTATTTTCAGTGACTGTGCCATCTCGTTTTTGTAGACTAAATAAACTAAACTCCAATGAATTGGACAAGGGATCAAGAATCATAGCTCTCCAGGATACTTCTGCATAGTGCTCTTGTCTTCAAACAGGATAATGGCTACACAGCAAAGAGTTAAAAGACTAGCCCCAAAACTTAAATATCAAGTTTATAAGCAGTTTTGTTTTAATCTTGATTATGATTATTTCCACTTTTATAAAGCTAACATAATACACTCTGTATCAATTATGTCTTTCATTTTTTGTTTTGGTCCACATTGATTATCTCCTCCAGTACTGTTCAGGCCCTGCCATCTTCAGTGATGGTTGTCCTGCAAATGGGTTGTAGTACATACATACAGTGAAAAGGTCTTGGCAAGTTTGATTACTCAGGATCAATTTATATGATTCTGTTACAAAATATCTGCAGTTTTCTGGAGTAATGGTCTCATAGGGGCAGGTAGTGAATGAAACTAAAGGACAAAGTATATAGTAAGATAGACATATGGTTATTAGGCACAGTTTATTCCTACATTTAACTGAATTTTCTGAAAACTTGTTGACTGTCTGTTTCTTTCTCCTTTCCTCAGCTTCCTTTTTTTCAGCTTCCATCTACAATATCTCTTACATCTTTTTGTGTGTGTATCCTTTCAGTCAATTTTTTCTTGTACTTACCTTGGCAGACTTTCAGTACCGCAAAACCCCAGATTGTTTCTCCCTGTAACACTATGTTAGGTAAGGAAGCATTTTATATATATATATATATATATATATATATATATATATATATATATAATTTTATGGAAGTGATGGCCAAGCCTCATACAGCCACAGGGCAGAGCCACCAAAATCTTTTAGAACAGAACTTCTGAAGTGCTTTTAAGATGCAATTGAAGTGCCTGACTTTATGAGAACAAATTGTAAAATCAGCCTTAACTGCTGATATCATTCAGGTGCCTTTTCTCTGCATTGTTTGTATTTCTCATCCCCACTGACTTGGCAACACTGGCCTAGCACTTTTCAGTTCTCTACCTCCCCTTCCCAGACCAAGAAGGGTATGATTCCTCTCTGTTACTGTGCTACACAGAACATGATTCTAAAGATAGATACCACAACCACAGTCTCATGTGTTTTTAACGGACTACAGAGAGCTGGCTACTTATGCCAAAATGAGGATTTTGTGGTCCAAATAAACATCAAGAAACAACTGTTTCTCTGGCAACTTTTACAACCTCGTTTGGACATCTCATGTTATGAACTGCAGTCTATGAGTTTCTCTATCCCCCATTTATTGCTGAGTACCTCTGGCACCTAAGCCAGCACTGGGCGTCCTCCCTCTGGTCCAGGCAGTGTTTGTATGTTGGGTGTCTGTAATGCAGAACCTTTGCTTGTACCTTATACTGGATGTGTTGGGGAAGGAGCAGCCTGAATGACGACACTGCATTTTAAATTTGTGACAGAAACAATTGTAACACACAGACATTGTGGCTATTGTGAAGGGTGCTTGCACAGCATCAAGGCCTTACCCGTTTCTCCCTCTGCCCTCCCAGTGAATAGGCTGGGGGTGGGCAAGAGGCTGAGGGGACACAGTCAGCGCAGTTTACCCCAACTGGCCAAAGAGATATCCCATACCAGATGGTGTCATCCTCAGCAATAAAAATGGGGAGCAGTAGTCTTTTCAAAGTAGTTGCTGCTCAGAGACAGGCAGGGCATTGGTCTGGTGCTGTAAGGTGGTAAGTGATTGTCTTGGCATCACTTTGGGTTTTTATTTTGTTTTGATTTTCCTTCCTGTGTTAAAGTATCTCAAATGGTTAATTTCTCTTGATTTTACCCTTCTGATTCTTTCTCCCATCTTTCTGTAGGTGAAGGGGTGAGTGACTGGGTGAGGGTTTAGCTACCAGCAAGGATCAAGCCACTGCACACCTGTAAAGGTGGAATGTCACCAATATGCGACTTTTCATATTTTCCTAGTTGAAATATAATATAGGCCCAGGACACAAAAAGTGTTGCCTTGTGTCTAAAGCACAACTTTCAATTAATGAGTTATGCTTCAATGAACATCTTGAACTTTCAGAATATATAGCGTTGGGGAAGTTTCTTCTAAATTGCCATCAGTTCTAATAGTGCCGGGTTGCAGCATGTTCCCCTTCAGCTACTTCTAAACCATTCAGGGGAGTAGAAGCTAATAAATGGAATATATGTTCTGCATCTAATTTCCATTATAAACGTTATAAACCTACTGGGAAGGACTACTACAATGGCAACAGGCCTTCCAGTAATCAGGAATAAGAAAAGTGGTTTAGCAACCCTATTTTATTTCCTGAAACATAAACCCTATGCTGCCAATTCTGTTATTATTATTAGAATGAGTCTTAAAGTACTCCATATTTTTCACTTAAGGTCCCAAGTGCTGTCATGAAAAAATTATATCGGAATCCTAGATTATCTTACTTAAAATATATGCATGTATTTGTAATGTTAGATGATTGCACCTCTGAAGTCTGAGGAGTAACACAAAATTCTTACAATTTTAAAATTATTTTTTGGCTGGTGTTTTGAAAATATTTGCTATTAACAGTACTGGAAGAATTAAAAAAAAGAGTTCTAACTTAATTTCTATATACTCCTTACTTGTCTTCATAAGACTGTTTTGTGAATGAACATGATACAAGAATATAGATAACTTTATAGTCACTTTCCAGGGTGCATCCATACCTGACAAGTGAAATTTGTCAATGAAGTGTCACTGCTGGCATTCTCTTCTGTACTTTAAGTGCCTGGTCAACCTCCTTCAGACTTACAAAGGTAATTAAAAAACCTAAACCTCCTGAATTCTCTTACTTATGGCACTCTAATGATGCTTTTGCAATTATTTTAATATGGGATGTAACTCTGGCACATTATTGTTGTCAATAATAAAATGCCTCTAAAAAGTCTTGGTGATCTGAAGAAAAAAAGGAGTGATAGACTTAAATGTGATAGTGACTAATAAACTTACCCCATTTTGAACTTAAATAAGGCGATCCTGTTTATTGCTGAAATAAGTGGAAGTCTTTTCTATCTCACCTCTCAACACTTACAGGTGTACCAGTCCTAGGGTGGTCTTTGCTCTGCTAAAAATGTGGGGAAGTTTCCTCCCCCGTCAGTCTGACGCTTTCTAACTTGACTTTGTGTCTGCACAGGAGGCCAGGATTTAGCCTTGATATTGTAGAAAAACTTGTATAGGATTGAGAGAGTGGACACCTGGTTGTATTCCCTCAGTGCAATGACGATGGCTATATTCCCAAGCATTCTGTCTGTGCTAGCCTACTTTGACACCTTTGGGTAGCTGGAAGGGCTTTTTAACATCATACAAATTAATCCAGCCTGGGGCTGGATTAGCTGTAGTAATGGACAGCATATAAAGGTTTTCAGGCACACAGTCATCTACACCTTGACAGGCTTGCTGCACTTCCAATAATTTATTAAATCTTTGACAAACTTTAAAAGAGACTGTCAAGATGTTTCATCATTTTTTTATTCTTATGCCATTTTTAGTAAATTTATTGCACATGAAAAAAAAAAAAAAAAGACATCCTTAGGCATAGCCCAAGAGCACTAGGGTAAGTTTCCTCACTCTTCTGCCAACACTCTTCTGTCGTGCCCTGGAGGTAGCACCTGGATCGAGAGGGTAGTTCTTTTCTTCATTCCTTGGCCCCTCCGCTAACAGTATTAACCTGCTAATTAGTGATGATAGGAGTGGAGGCTTTTTTATCATGCAGAGGCATTTTATTTCTTTTTTTTTTTTTTTTGTATGACAGTTTATAATAGTCCTTAGTACCTTACAACTGAAACTGTTTTTTTCTTATCGGTTCATCACAGGCACATTCTACTTCATGAGTATAAGGCTGCTTGTAAATGTAAAGCTCGTAGCAAAAGGAGCATAATGTCTGTTTTAGAGAAAAGGGCATTTGGGGTGTTTGAGGGAACAAAAACAGATCTGAAAAATTATACACATGTGTGAAAAAAGCAACACAGCTGAGTTTACTGTACCATTCCTAACATCTCTTTTCACTTCTAAACGGTGACTAACTCCTGAACATGTTCTCTTTGCTTGTATACTTGCAGGTATTTTGCTAACAGAACTAGAGCTGTTGCTTCTAGTGAAGCATTATTAACTTTGTTGCCTTTGTAACCTTCAAAGTTCATAGCCTGATGCTGTTTCAGAAGACAAGTTCTGAATTTCTTATTCAGCTTTTATTGTCTTTACTAAGACAAAGGGCTGAAAAATGGAATTATGGTAACAGGTTGCAATCCTTTATTGGTAGCATCATGCTATTACAGTTAAAAGTAAACCAGAATTCCTCAGTTGGTTTCTCTTAGGAAATGGAAATTTTGCTGTACCTTCAGCAAAATCTTGGGCATTTGGCTTTTAATAGTTTTTGGCTGTTAGGCTTATTCCTGGGGTTTTAATATCTAAATAATCAGTGTGTTTGCATTCATCTAAACTTTTATTATTGTTTGTTCATAAAGAAGTACAGGCCAGACAATAAAGTATCTTTACTGAGAAAAGTAAAATACTGGAATTGGCAATGAATGTTTTATACAAAGCACTGAAAGTGTGGAGAGGGGTGGGAAGTTATACCACAGTTAATGTATTTATGTATCTTTTGCTGTGTACACATAAAGAAGGCAGCACATGTTTTCCCCTAATGTTCACATAATGCCTGGAGGCTGGGAAGCAAAAGAAGGGAGATAAATGAAGAGGGTAGGAAGAATGCAAATTGGCTACAAGACAAGTTGGTGGTTCATGATCCTTGCTTTGACTTTGATCGAGTCTCATTAATGAGCAGTTTTGCAAAGCTGCAAGTAGTTCTCCAGTTGCAAGATGAATTCAGTTCAGGTTGCCCATGCAGGTGTGCATGGGAAGGAATGACACAAGAAGTCTTCCAGAATGTATGCATTCTTCCAAAAATGTATTCATCATTTCAGTTTAATAACTTAAACCATTGTTGCTGAACATCACTTCAAGATATGGAGGATCAGATGTTAATAAAAGCAGTTTTGAAATGTACTGCTTAAAACAAAGGGGAGGAGAGAGTCCTGGATCCGATCGACTGTGGAATGAACAACTTTATGCTGAGAAGCAGAAAAACAAGGTAGCTGCCAATATATTACGTTATTATTTTTCAGTTGAGTCATTAGCAGCAGTGGAAGAATACTTGCTTATGGTGAAAATAATAAATGAAATTATCAACCACCTCCAATTAATAAAAAATTGCAACTCCTTTGATAGGAATTATTATAAGGATGCTACCCGGGAAACTCTCCCTTACTTTAAGATAAATCTTGCTACTTATCCTCTAGAATGTAACAGTTATGGTTACAGCTAATAAAGTTGTGAACAGCTAGTGTCATCATCATTCCTATAAGAATTTTGATCCCATTATCTCATTTGAGGGTGAGTTATGTTACATGTACAAATCTCATTAGCTGTCTGCAGTCTTCCCGTTAGATAGAAGCAAGTCTTATCTAAATCAGCTCCTGAAGTTGTTTAACACTGTTGACTAGTGTTGTGCAGACCCTTGCTAGAAAGTCAAATGAAAAGTATCTCTTCTTCCATGCCCTCTAACTCTGGACAAAATTATCTCCCTCAAGAGATCCATTCTGAAGAAGCAAGTAGGACTGCATGTGTTTTGAGATGCCTAGGGAAAACTAAAAGAACGTATTTTTTTCCTGAAGTGTAAGATTTTGGCATAAGAGCAGAAAAGGAATCTGTGCAAAAGATTATCTGATTCAAGTAGAGGCGTAGGATAAAGGTGTCAGCATATGCATCTATATGCTTGACACAGAAAAACAGGACTGAGTGTGTGCAGGAATGGAATTGTCTGATGTTTGCTTGGGGTTTTTTGTTCATACAAATTAGCATAGTTAAATATTGAATTAATAAAAATATGTATGCCAAAAAAGAGTCATTGTCAAAATTTCCTACACACAATCCAACATCTAAAAGCAAACAAGGCACAAATCCCACAAAAACAACAGTTTTCATTGTACAGATCTGATTTTCTCAGCATTCTCCATCGTGTACTGTACAAGACAAAACATTTAGAAAAAAATATGTCATCATCTGACAATTCTAGGGTGATTATAATACAAAATTAGGAAAAGTGTGTTTGTGAAATACCATCTTTCACAGCAGTTTTAGTCCTGACCTTTCTTAGCTTTCAAGTGCTTGAACTTGAAATAATAATATTTTAAAACTTTTAAAATTATTCATACATACATAGTATTAACATGTTTGCTTTTACCATTTGAAACATGGTATTTCTAAACTGTTTTATGTTTACTTGATATTTGCACTACATGTTCATTATAGAGTGTCTTATAGCTATCTTTTAATCATCTATAGTTAATCATCTGATTAGATGGACAAATCAAATTAACATTTTTTTATCAGACTGTTCTTGTAATTTTTCCAGAATTACATATTTTAGGCTAATTTGATAATAATTATATTCTTCTTTATGCATCAAAATAAACTAAGTTAATCTGTTAAGTAACAGCAATACATTTGGCACCTAAAATAGGGTTCTTCTTGTAAGTAAGTGGATGGGAGGAATTACTGAATTTCATCATATTGAAGCTTAATAAACTTTCTTTCTACTTATTCACTGATCCTTTCAAAGTAACCAATTGGAAGGAAAGAAGGTGTGGAAATGTCAGTGAACTGCAGAACATTTGCTAGTTGTTCCATTATATGACAATATCATTATGTGGAGATATGCAAATGAAGACATGAAAAATGACAATATGTTCAATAAAACACTTTATTTCCTCAAAATTATGCAAACCTAATAACTCATGTTTATGTTGAGCTATTATATATACCTTAATTTTGCAGAAAGCTAAGCATCTTATCTATACTTCCCTATGTATTTAATTTAGATTTCACAGTCATACAGGCCAACTATTAGGAAAACACAATCAGCTAAGTGACATAGATGTAAACTGCATTATTGCAAAACCTTAAGCCCATAATATAAGGTTTTAATTATGAAGGAGTGTCTAAAATGCAACCATTACTTTTATGAAATTGAACTGTAACCCTCATTTGAATAGAGCACTTAATAAGTGACTGTGGCTACAGGAGTATCAAGCTGGAGACTGAAGCACTAAACTCCATTTCTTTCACAGCAAGTAGGAACTGCTGAAAAAGGCTAGTGGTGTAGCATAATTTGCACTCCACAATAACTGATGGAGTATGGAAATCCTGCAAACATTACTCGACCACTTATGACCTAGGTAGTGACACATCGGCATTTGGAAACAATTTTAAAGATCAGTAGATTTGCTAAACAAAAGGATTAGGAAAGAAAAAGTAAGTGAACTATAATGCAGCTTGGGATAATCAGCCAAGAATGCACACTATAATCTAGAAGAGTAGGGCTTGACCTTTGAAATGCATCTTCCAGACTCAAGTGACACAGGAGGAAAACCATAAAACCAGCAACCCTAGTCCTGCTGCCACTCAAATAAATAGCAGAACTAGTATTTACACTTGCTGTGTTTTGGTCCCTAGAGCTTTCCCTGCTCATAACGCCACCTGCTAGCAGACCTGTGAATTGTACCAAGCAAGGACAGATGGTCCTGCAGAGGATTTATTCTGATGTTAGTAAGAAGAATCACCAAGGTACATGCAACTAGTCATTTTGAAAAAAAAAGGACTTTATATGGATCTGTGGGTTAATACAGAACTACCCAAGACAGACGGTGAGGCTAGTGAGGGTTATACATGGGACCTGATCTACGTGTTTTCTGGAACATGGGTACCTGTAAGTCTTAGAGAAGAATTAAGAGAAACATCATACCTGATTTACTCAGCAACTAAGAGTATCTGTCCTAAGATCGAAAGGGATGCAGTCAACATAGCTCTTTCCATCTTTATAGGTCTCAAATCTATTAATAAAACCTGTTTTTTATATATAACATGCATTAGTTCCCCAAATAAGTTCCTCAGTAAGATACCATTAACTACAGAATTTTCTTTTTTTCACCTTTATTGCTAAAATATTAAAGCAATGTGTTTGCCAAGCTGCATAATCAAAGGCTCTTTGAATGATTCTGCCTTCAGAAAGAGGTAGAGAACAAATTGCAATTATCTCTTTTAATATAAAAATCATTAGACTAAAAATCACCATTGTAGAATGAGTTTCTTTTTAAAGAAAGGTGTTATTTATTACTATATCTCTTCCTAAACAGATTATAATTACTCTTCTGAGTAATTTATATTGTATTTTCAGCATGAAAAAGCTCACAGAACCAAATGATGATACACTATCTCTTGTTGTGCCATAAATGTATTGCTGTTATTAATCTTTACCTTGGCAGCTGTTGAGTCTAAATGCTTATCTAGGAAATGTATAAATAATGCCTGTATGAGGGAAGATTGACACCCATGATAATCTGTCTTCCAGTTGGCATAAATGATACTAAATTATGACTAATTTGACTGCTTTAATGACTTTTGTGGAATGGAACTTCATTTTGGTGGGACAGGATGGGCTCGGTGCGCACAAGGTCTGGCAGAGTCAGACACCAATGGGGATCAGAAAACCAGCTCTCTTTCGAATTGTTGTGGTGGTCTGTTGTGTTACACCTCACACACAAAGTAACTTCAGGAAAACACTGGCATAGTTTCTGAGTACTTTTAGGTCCCTCTAGGTTCCCACTGAAAGTATCTTTACTCAGTTAAATATGACGGAATATCAATTACACAGGATGATTGTACTTGGCCAAGTCCCAGAAGGTGGTTTTTTTTCAGTCAATGACAAAGCAAGAAATATGAGTGATGACTTTCACTAAAGACTGAAAATCTCTTAAGCTTCTCATTCAGACTTAAAATTAATGAGTGTCCATCCTCCCTCAGACAAAAAGAAAACTGTGTTTGGATTTTAAGGATGGTTCACTAGAAAACAAAGTCTTCCAGCTCCATGGCCAGTCAGATTTATGATCATCATTGACTGTACAAGAATTTATCACCTCACTGGTTTTTCATTTAAAGTTAGTATAATTTCAGGGTATACTTATCTGTCTTTTATTGTTCAGTAGAAGTTAGGGAATGCCATAACATTTCCTCTAGATGTCCCTTACATATTTGTGATAAACTTAGGTTGTGTTTGACATATAGGACATGGAGAGCACAGGGTAGCTCCCAAACAAAAAGATAGGTAGACCAGTATGTCAGAGGTTTTTGAGTTTTATTCTTTTAATGTCATGTGGTTTGAAGTCACAAGTTTTGTCAACTGAATGTAGGACTTCCAAAATTTTCAATCAAGAGTATACATTTTTCATGTAGATGTGGGGAAAAATGTCATTTCTTTGAAAACCAGAACAAGTGGGAAGGTACACTGAGAATTCCTGAATTCTTTTATTGCAGCTTCTTTTTTTAAAAAAATATATCTACCTGATGCAATACACACTGTGTCTAGGAGAACAGCATCTCACATTTTGCTTCTCTCTCTCAAGGATTGCACTTGAGCATTCCTGTTAAATATATTAGTAATCAGTTGCTTTAAATCCTATAGGATTTGAACAACAATGTGAATATTTGCTTTCATCAGTGGTTAGAAGCTCCTTTTAGAGATTTATTTTCTTGCTGGGTTATTACAAGGTATGTGAATCTTGCAGCTGTTTTGTGTGTGCATGTGTATATGCATGTCTGAGAGCACATGCATCCTGAAGGTTTTTTTTAGTTCTCTTACTCCTTAGTGAAAAAAACCATAAATATTAATTGATCTGTACTTGAAGAAACAGATGTAGTGAATAAAATAAACATGAATTTCATTGGATTTTTTAAAAATTCCTTTTTTTTTTCCTCTCACTTATGAGGAATATGCACAGAATATCCCTGTGTTTGACTATAGCCCTAATTACTAAAACTTTGTTGTGGTAAAGATTATTATGATGATGTTGATTATAAGCCACAGCATGACAACACAAATTAAAATCTTCATATTAATTTTTTCATCTTTATTCTTAGACTTATAATTCACTCCAGATTTCTGTCTGCCAATTTGCTTGGCTTCAATAAAGTATAATTAATTCAAGTAGGACATAAAGGTATACATGCCCACAACAATACCATTTTTACAAAACAAAAAACTGAAGGCCAGATTGTATTTCCCCCTTCCCCCTGGCCCCAGGGAAAAAGAAAAGGAAGAGTGATTCTTCCCCATCAGTCAAAAACAGAAGTAAAAAAAAACCCTCAAACCTAATATTTTAGCTTCTGAGATTACTTATTCCTAATGAAATATTGCTATAAACCTTTATTTTGCAAGATTTAGTTTATTAAATATGATGCTTCTTACTGGTTCCTGATAGCTTCATGTGTTTATAACAGTGCTTTAAAAATCATTTGGTAAGAGAAAAATATTTGACTTATTAACTAATTTCAGTACAAGTAAATTGATAAACTTGAGTGATAACTAATATTTTAATAAAACATAATTTTAAAAAAATTATAACACAGTAAAAATGCATTTTTCATCATAAGTACCAAGATTAAAAATGTTTCTTTCAATTAGTACTGCTCTTTTTTTTTTTTTTACATCTCCTATTCCCTGTTTCACTATGTAATAGCATTCACAGTTTTCCCAAGTGAGTGAAAAGTCATTTTCATTCTTTTGGCTTTGCTTGTTCATTGATTAAGTTGAAACTTATTTCTAAGCAAAAAGGAATGTTTGCTGGAAACTTTCATTAAAAAAAAAGTGCAGGTTTTCACATGTACTATTTTGGCATGTATTATACAGATGGTTTTGAACATGTCGTTACACTTATCACATGAGCTGATTTAGGGTTTGTGCTGAATAGGCATCTTTTGGTGTTTCAGCTAAATGTAATTGAACCTGTACCAAAGACAAAGTGCTGCATGCAGGGTTTGCATACAGTACAGCAGTTTATACAAACTGGCTTTATAAAGATTGATCTGATAAGAATAAAGGAAGGTATGACTCAACTTTCATTCCATCTCAGATAGAGAGAAATGTGGAAAGTTTAATGCCGAACTGTGAAAAGATTCAGTAAGTCACCACAAATCACTTCTACTAAGCCAAAACTGGGTAATTTACACAGCACTTTGTGATCTTCAAACAGTTTGCAGTGTGCAATTATTCATGCCACAACATGGGGCCACGGCGTCCAAGCTGCCTGTTTGTTCTACGGCTGAAGCAGAGGTGTTTGAAAACTGCAAGAGCCTACCAAAGGCCCAGAGATCATGGCTAATGTGACACCCCCAGGCCTAATCTTCTTAGAGCACTGGGATAAAATAAGTATCCATTACAAAATCAGCCTTCATCCTGCCCCCTTCTGTGCTCTGCCACTCTGATAGCCAACACGGAGACAATTGCATGATTCTGGGCTTAATCAGGTATTAGGAGCTAATGCAGTACGAGAAGAGGCTAATCTCCATATTTACTCCATCTGCACTTATGGACCTGACTTGCCTGCCCCTGACAGATCAAAAGGAACTGGCAAAAACCAGATCAGAGATGAAGAAAGGAGAGAGAAGTCCAAGGAGTGTAAGAGGCAAAATTCTCTGCTTTCCTGAGTTGTGGATATGTGTATTAAAGCCATGTGGTCTAATCCCATGGAAACACTTTCCATTGTATTTCTTTTTCTTCTCCTCCCTACCTCCACCTTCTGGCCCCATCTTAAAAAATGGAAATTGCAATCGCAGTTGAAATTATCAATAAATGTACCATGCCATTTCTAAGGATCAACATTTACACAATTAAATCTGTTGCTTTTTTTTTTTTTAATATGGATTTCATTGAACTCAGTTTATTGGGGCATTTATTTATGACTGACACATGTATAGGACTCTCTTCTGGGTCCATTTTGAAATCTGATGAAAACCCCATAGCTAGGCAGAACTCATTAATTCCTGGTCTTTGCAAGTGTTCTTTATAAGTACTACACAGACAACGTACCCTTCTGTGACCTTAAGTTAAAATGAGTGTGAGAAAAGAGAAGAAAAAAGTGTCTGTAAAATTAACTATTTTCCTTTTGTTCTCTCAGAAGTAACTGGTTCTCTTCTTTCTGTATCTTATCACCTACAATACCTTGGCATTCTCTTCTGAAGCTTTTGCTACAAGCAGATACTTATGATTCCAGAAACATGGACAGATGGGTAAGGAAAAGAGAGCAAAGGAAATTCACACACTCACCACTGTTGGCAGTCACCTGCTGTTTGTAAACAGTGACATGTGGCCACCAATAATGACCTTCAAGCTAAGAAAGGCATGTACTAAACTAACTCAAATGCTCTGGTCACCTTGTGTTGGTGACGAACAAGTTTTGTGAAGGTGGGATGCGTTCCTCAGGAAGTGTGGAAGAAGCCTGTACTCAAAAGAGTTCAGAAAGCTGAGAACATTTCAAAGGGTGCACTGTCCTCCCTTTTGGAAAGCTGACAGACTCACTTTTTTTGACTCCTTATAAACCCCAAGTGGTGCCAGAAGAGAGCTGTGTTGCTGCTGATTTTTGGCAATAGAGCTCACCTCATTAGAGTGGATTAAGTCATGATGCTGAGAAGGATAAAAGGTGAAAAGCAAAAACAGTGGATGGTGAACACAGAAAGCTCTGAGTGTCATTTGTATGCTGACGCTATTATTGACTAGAGCCCATGTGGTTCACACTTTTCAATTACCGTCTGCTAGAAAGGTGGCCCATAATTGCAAAGGCTGATGCCAGTGCACCAAATGTCAAGGGAGCCTCCCTAACCCTCATCACCTTTTCTTGATGCTTGACTTGAGGATGTTCAAAGGCAAAAAGCCACAGCCTGCAGATCTCCCTGAGGAAGAAAAAGATGCCATTTAAAAAAAAAAAAAAAGAAAAAAAAAAGATAAGACAAACCCCCACAACTCAACCTCCTTCATTTAAAAACCTAGAGTTAAATTAATTATCCTGTGACCTTATCTTTTACCCTCTGTATAGCTAGGACAATCACCAGCTTGAGTAAGAATAATACAGTGAAGATCCAGGGCAGGGTTGAGTTTTTAGTTTTGTGGTGCTGAAGTTGCCCAGATGCTGAAGAGCACAGACCTAACATTAGTGCTGACAGTGATTGTCAGAGTTGCTCCTTTGCATGATTTTTAAAAGATGGAAAATGGGCAAACTTAGTTTTCCTCTAATAGTGCTTCTCACTGACACCACAGTGTCACTGAGATGCATCACTTCAGCTGGTATTTTGTCATCCCTGGGGGTCCTAGAACAGCTTGTGCACTGTTGCCCTCATTTATTTAAAATATCAAATGCACATTTTTGTACATCTTTATTTCATTATGCATTATTTCTTTAAAGCTACAACTAAAGTAGCTATTGAACAAAACCAATGAACAGTAGTTAAAGTAGTCGGCTCAAACTTTCTCAGCAAACTCAGAGCAGATCCAAAAATTCAGACTTTTTTGTACCATTAACAATCTAGGGAATTTTACTGATGGCTACCACTTTTTTTTTGCTATCTGAAACATTTTGATAACTACATTTCTTGTCAGCAGATAAATGGAGGTAAATTGTGTATCCCATATTAGAAAATTTCTGTAACACCTGAAAAATCAATTTTTACTGGAAGTTAGTTCCTCTGTTTGTCAAAAATATTTTTTCTGTGCTTAAAAAATACTATGCTGTTTCAAATTCTTCAATATACAGACTTAGATATATGTATTTAGATAGATTTGTTTCTTAGGAACTTTTTTCTTTCTTAAGCAGTTACTGCAATAATTGGGCCAAATCCCAATCAGTTGGAAGATAATTTAAGAATGTAACTGTTTAGATACAGTAGCATTATGAAAGAGAGCGAAAAATAGCTCAGTTAAACCTGAGGGATATACATTGCCTTTTTCAAGGAAGAAAAATACATCTTTGCCTTGTTACTGGTTCTTCTATATGAGAATGCCACATTGGTGATTATCAGGTTGATTCAGTGCTCAGTCATTAAGACAAAATTATCTTTAACTTTTTTTTTAATTCATCAGTAAATTTCTGCTGGAAGAATAGTTTTGTTGACTAAGCATCATATTTAGATTCCTTAGATCCTGATTTCAAAACCCAGAGATATCAAGTCAGTCTTCATATCCAGTGAGAAAGAAATCAGGCTTGATTCAGATCTTACCTGATGAGGTTTTAAGTAGTTAAAATTGCACAGATTTGTTGAACTGGAATTAACTTTAAATTACATGGAAATCTTCACTGAGTTGTATGACCAGCTTTGTTGTTTGTAAATTAAAGATAGTCCATGATATGCCCTAAGAGCATAATTTCATAATTTTTCACTATCAGAGAGGATAGCAGACAAAATTTTCACACCAGACTTTGCATAACCTATGTTCCTGCCCCCTTTGTCAGAAGTGACTTTATTTTTTTGTTTACAGCAAGTTTAGCTTTGTTCAAATTAAGAGGTTTTACCTGAGCACAATATTTGTACTGTTTTTTAGTTCATAACACCAGCTGTAGCATGTATGTAAATATGCAAATTGTTTTAATCATCAAGAAATGTCTAAATCTGTTCACCCAACCTTGAAGACTTTCAGTTTAGAGTGAGGTTGCTTGCTAATACTTTGTCTTAATTTCCTTTAAAAAGGAAAAAAACATTTTAAAACATGAAATTTCTCTGAAGAACTTTGAGTCAGATCACACTGTCCAAACGCTTTGCAGCTTTGTTTTTTCTTTTGTCATTTCTCAGAACTTAACTGTTCTATATTTTGGGGAAATCGGAAGATCCTAGAGTCAGTGTACTTGCCTGACTTTCAGACTTCGACCCCTGCTCTCAAGTCAGTTCATGTCAAACTTAGCATGTACATTTTTCTCTCTGAGAAAAAGTTTTGATGTTCTTCTTTTCCTCAGAAGTCCCTTCTTCTTGCTCCTCTACAGTAACAGCTGTGTGAATATGCTAGAAATAAGAAATATTTCTAGATCTCTTGTTTATGAACAAGCTGTGAGACAATACCTTATCAAATGCATCACGGTAGTATAATTTCTGAATAGAGGTACTTTGAATTCATCAGTGATGATGCTGTGATCTGGGCATACAGATGGTATGCTAAACTTTTTGAGCCAACTTTCAGACAGGAAAAGTTGTCAGCAAGACAAGGGAAAAAAACATGAAAAATCTTATTGGTGCTCTCCCTTGGATATTCAGTGAAGCGTATTAAAAATATATATACAAGTTAAATCAACACTGTAACGTGGAACCCAGATGTAAGTTGAAACCTGAGGAGTATCCTATTCTATTCTTACATCATGCAGAGTAGCAGATGCAGCAGCTCCATGTGCTAAGGAGTTTCCATAAGAAGCAGTTGGAAGGGAACATTTAAAACTTGGGCAAGTATTCAAAACTGGGAAAGTATTCAAAACTCTGGGCCTTGTCATCAAAATGTTATCTGGATTCCCCAGGAAGGAAAATAATTTGGATACCAGCTCAAGAGTGTGGGTGCTTGGCTAAAGGTAAAACACTGTCCTGATTTATTTTCAGTTTATATGTCAAAATTCTATGATCACTGTCTCACTTCCATTTTTGAGGTCTATCCTACCTCAAATAAATGCATCTCTATTTTAACATTAGACGTGTTTCTTCTTAAAAAGACTAAGAATAAATTTCAAGAAAGAATAAATTGCCAATGGATCTTCATTTATTTATTTGTTTTTCAACAAGAATGTTTATTGCTTAAAATTTGTCTCAGAATAATTTTGGTGACTAAATCTTAGCCTACCTGTAACAAATGAAACCTAATTTCGCTCTGAAGTTAGGCTTGATTGGACGTGCATGTTATGTATATATTATCCTCAAATGGGTGAGTACCTGGGTTATCTTATATTTTTCATATACAGATTAAAATAATATTCCTAATCTAGGCTGGAAAACTGGGATTTCTGTGAGTGTTGATTCCAGTGAATGACTGTCGGGAGACATATGCACAACAATGAAAATTTGGCTTAGACGAATTCACCAGAAGTAGGTTCAGTTGCTTTTTTTTCAATCAAATATTCCTAGACTTTTTTGAGGCACCGTACTTTTTTTGGCTTTTACACAATCAACTCAGCAGCTAGCCTAATAGTTTGCTCGCTCTTGTAAATTTTAGATTTTAGGTGCTATGAAATTTTATACTGAATCCAAGTTGAATTACCAAACGTTTTTGACAGTTGGAGGTAATGGCTGAATGGAGATAAATGCTGAATTCCAAGAGACATATATGAATTCAGAATTTCTAAGAGTATGGCTGTATTCGGGTATTGCATGGGGTTTTGTCCCCCTGTAACCTGGAAAGATGCTTATGTTGTCATGTTTCAAAGAAGTAACTTCTGGTCTGCTTAGCTTTATGGGTATAAGCAGTGATGATGAACTTTTACAGAAAAATCCCATCGAACTGAACAGGGAAGAGATCTATAGATTTCCTTGGAAATCTAATACATTTTCATTAGATTGTCCTGAAAGTGAAAAATTGAGTGAAATTTGTGCTGTAAGTGTTGTTTGTTCAAAAAAAACTGGTAGAAAGGATACTCTGAATTTGCCATTCAGGACAATTGTACGATTCAGTCTAAAAAGTTTGTTTTATTTTCAGGTTTTAGTAGTAAAGCCATTATAACTGAAAAATAACCAAATTTCACTCTCCTTTTTCCCAGGGTCCAGCTTATCACTTTTGAATAATTAAAGCTTCTTTTGCTTTGAGATAGCTGCACTGATACTATGCAGATATGGAAAGGGCAGTTTTCAAAGGAAGGTCATTGACAATAAAAGGTTTACTATTCCATGTATTTGCCCCTAATATTTTTCCCTTTTTAGTTACTAGCAGCAGTGTCATATTAAATGACTTCCCCCTTTAAACTGTTAAGTGGTGCTAGTTCAGTTTTAGCGGTAAGTTGCCAGCAGACTCGGGGGAGAAGTGCTATCTCCTATGGCCCTGAAAATTGATATTGAACATGGAAGGAAAAATCTCACAAGCTGATAGCAATTAGCTAAAAAGGATTTGCAACTCCATGATTCATCACACTAGGGGATCAAAGTCATTTACAGAGAGTGTTTCTACAGTCCCTGCCTGCTGCTCTAAAGATATACCTCTGTTTATCTCTCACACTGCGGTGTGACATTTCCTTTTTTAAGAGCCCATTTTCTTGGAAACATAGCAGTGGGCTGCTGCAGCACAGGCAGTCTTTGATTCTCCACTGACTGCTTAAATGACACGGTGGCTCTAATGGCACAGCTTTAGCAGGAGCTTGCAATGGGAATTGGACTTTTATTTACATAAATGGACTAACAGGTCAGGTCTGGTACTTGCTCATAAAAATGAGGACAAGGTCTTCTCGTGGCAAATAACGTAAGGCAGGCCTGGGGTTCTGGATCTCTGTAGAGCTTTTATGATTTTTTTCTTCATCAAGAACACTAACTTTCAAAATTAAACACCACTTTTTATACATGTTTTAGAGCTTATCTTGCAATAGAATTCTATATAAATTTCTCAGAGGATTAAAAGAAACCTAACAGAACACCAATAATGTTTTTGTTGAAAAATTTTCAAGAGAATTCTGTCCTTTCAAAACTCATCCTAACGCTTTGAAAACAGTCTCATTTGTCAAAATGTAATTTTGCTTTTATATTAGTGTGATATGAAAGGAAAAAACCAAACAAACCAACCCCAAACAACCACTACATTTAGCTGCTTCTGGGACCAGAGGTTCCCTGTTATGTCAGTAGTAGGAACTAGATTTGTTTCTCAGAGCCACAACCTGAAATCATGGAAGTCTTATAACTTCTAAAGATATTATGTTCACTAAGGCTGGAAACACTTAGTAGCTCCTTAGCAAAGGCTAAAACGGAGTTTAATCAGTAATAATGTTGTTATAGGCTTCCTTAGGGGGGTTTTGGTCAGAATTTTACAAAAGGGCAAAATTTTCAGTAGCCTGTACCTAACTGCTGGATGTCTCATTGCTTTCATAGTGAGTACTAAACATGTATAAAAAGTTTACAATGATGTGGCAGTGTTTCTTCTCAAATACCTTTTAATTAATACTAATTACTTTGTTGTGAATCCAGCTCTAGAAACGACAAAATACATAAGACTTGATGGAGGAGGGGCATAATATCAAGCTTGCCTGTAACAAGCTGTGGGACAACACATCAAGGTTAGAGGGATGGATGCTAGGAAGACCCTCAGCTGGTTGCTCTGAGATGTGCTGGATACACTGGAGCACACCTCAAGTCTTACGGAGATGAACGAGGGGCTCCTGAGGAAAGAGCAGCCAAAAGCAAACACCAGTGAAATACCTCAAAGGAATTAAGGTGTGTTCCTCTACACACGTGACACAGCCAACAGCCCAGCTGAAGTGCCTCTGCACCAATGCACACAGCACGGGCAACAGCAGGAGGAGTTGAAGCCACTGTGCTGCTAGAAAGCTGCAACCTAGTTGCCGTTACTGAAACTTGGTGGGATGAGTTCCATGACTGGAATGCAGCTATTGATGGCTACACACTGTTTAGAAGTGACAGGCAAGGAAGGAAGGGTGGAGGCATTGCCCTCTACAAGAAATTGAGAAGTGTGATGGGCTGTGAAGAGCTGTCTCTGAATAGCTACAAGCAGGTTGAAAGCTTATGGGTGAGAGACTGAGGCAACAGAGGCAACCTTGTGCTTGGTGTTTACTATATATTCATCGCCCAATCAAGGGGAGCCTACTGATGAAGCCTTCGTACTCCAGCTACAGGAGGCATCGCATCTGCATGCTCTCTGCCTTCTGGGGAACTTCAGCCACCCTGACACCTGCTGGAAAAGCAGCACAGCAAGTTGTAGGCAATCCAGGAGACTCCTGGAATGCATTGAGGATAACTTTTTTAGCCAGGTAATCAACAGTCCTACCAGATGGGATGTGATACTGAACCTGATGGTCACCAACACAAGTGAGCTCATCAGAGATCTCAAGATTTGAAGCAGCCTGTGCTGCAGTGATCATGTACTGGTGGAGATCACACTCCTGAGGGATATGGGTCAGGCAAGGTCAGGACCCTGAATTTTACAAAATCAAACTTCCAGCTGTTGAAAGAATTTAGTCAATAGGACCCCCTGGGAAACTGCCCTCAGGTACAAGGGAGGAGAACAAAGCTGGCAGATCTTTAAGGATACTTTCCATAGAGTGCAAAAAGCTCTTAATCTCCAGGTGTAAAAAATCAGGGAAGGATGACAAGAAAAAAGCATGGCTGAGTCAAGATCTGCTGGTCACGCTAAATGGCCAGAAGAAAAAGCACAGGCAGTGGAAGCCAGGGGAGCTATCCCAGGAAGAGTATAGGGATGCTGCCTAGTTTTGTGTGGATGGGGTCAGGAAGGCCAAGTTGCAGCTAGGGCTGAACTTGGCAAGGGGTGCAAAGAATAATAAGGGCTTCTATAGCTATGTCAGCCAGAAAAAGCAAGACTGTCAAACTAGTAACTGTTGCAGCACCAGCAAAACTAGCCAGCTGCAACAAGGCTTTTACCATCCCATACCAGGTTAACTTCAGTAAGTAGTTCCTGCGCCTTTCCCTGGCACAGCCATCAACATCCACAATATCTCACTTGCTCTCCCTCTGCTTTTTCCACATCTCTCTTCATCCAGTGCTTCTCTTCTATATCCCTTAGAGCTATTTAACTACTTAGCAGGAGCCAGCCACAGCTGCACCTTATCCCCGTCAGCCAACCCACCGCCCCTGAAGCAAGCCCACAGCGGTATGTTATCGATGTTAATTATCCTAGTTTCATTCTGCTACAATTCCTCTATGGGCAACAATGGACAATTTTTACGAGAAGGCTGAGATACTCAACAACTTTTTGTTTCAGCTTTCACTGGCAATCTCTCTTCCTACACCTTCGAGTGGATGGACAACAAGACCCCAGGGACTGGGGGAGCAAAGTCCTTCCCACTGTAGGAGAAGTTCAGGTTTGTCACCACCTGAGGAACCTGACGAGATGCACCCGAATCCTGAGGGAATTGGCTTATGTAGTTGCCAAGACACTCTTCGTGATATCTGAGAAGTCATAGCAGTCAAGAGAAGTCCCTGGCAACTGGAAAAGGGAAACGTCGCACCCATTTTCAAAAAGGGTAGAAAGGAGGATCCTGGGAACTACCAACATGTCAGCCTCACTTCTGTGCCTGGGAAGAGCATGGAACAGATCTTCCTAGAAACTATATTAAGGCACTTGGAGGACAAGGTGATTTGAAACAGCCAACATGGCTTCACCAAGGGCAAGTCTTGCCTGATGCACCTAGTGTGTTTCTATGATGGAGTGATTATGTTGGTGAGCAGGGAAGAGCTATGAATGCCATCTATTTGGACTTCTGTAAGGCCTTTGACATGATTCTCCACAACATTCTTCTGTCTAAATTAGAGAGATATGGATATGATAGACTATATGGTGAAGAGGGAATTGGTTGGATGGTCACATCCAGAGGGTAGTGGTCAATGGCTCAATATCCAGATGGAGATCGGTGACAAGTGGTGTCCCCCAGGGGTCCATATTGGGACCATTACTGTTTAATATCTTTATCGATGACATGGACCATGGGATCAAGTGCACCGTCAGCAGATTTGCAGGTGACACCAAGCCGAGTGGTGTGGTCAACACACCTAAGGGACAGGATGCCATCCAGAAGGACTTGGACAAGCTTGAGAAGTGGGCCCATGTGCAAGGTCCTGCACCTGGGTTGGGGCAACTCCTGGTATCAGTACAGGCTGGGGTAGGAATGATTGAGAGCAGCCATGTGGAGTAGGATTGGGGGTACTGCTGGATGAAAGTCTGGGCATGAGCTGGAACTGTGCACTTTTAGCCCAGAAAGCCAACCATATTGTGGGCTGCATCAAAAGAAGCATGACCAGCAGGTTGAGGGAGGTGATTTTCCCCCTCGCTGTGCTTTTGTGGGACCCCATCTGAAGTGCTGCATTCAGCTCTGGAACCCTCAGCGTGGGAAAGACATGGACCTGTTGGAGTGGGTCCAGAGGAGGGCCACAAAAACGATCAGAGGGATGAAACACCTCTCTTATGAAGACAAGCTGAGAGTTGGGCTTGTTCAGCCTGGAGAAGGCTCTGGGGAGACCTGATTGTAGCTGTTCAGTACGTAAAGAGGGGTTATATGAAAGATGGAGACAAACATTTTAGCATGGCCTGTATGGGGTAGGACAAAGGGTAATGGTTTTAAACTAAAAGAGGGCAGATTTAGACTAGATATAAGGAAGAAATCTTTTATGGTGAGGGTGGTGAAACACTGGCTCTGGTTGCCCAGAGAGGTGGTAGATGCCCCATCCCTGGAAACATTCAAGGTCAGGATGGATGGGGTCTGAGCAACCTGTTCTAGTTGAAGATGTCCCTGCTCATTGCGGGGTGGATTGGACTAGATGACCTTTAAAAGACCCTTCCAACTAAAAGTATTCTATGATTCTATGATAATATGACCTAGGAAATACAGCAGACCTAGAGAGTCCTTTCTTGAGTTGTTGAACCATTTTTGGTTTATGTAGTTGTCTGTAGCTGTGTAAACAATCTTACAAGAAGGGTGTAAATTTATTTGCTTACCTCTATTAATTCAGTAACTAAAACTAGGCCTATCTCAATGTTCACCTGAACACTGATAATTTGAAAATAATTTTTATTTCATCATACTTTCATGTGACAAGAACAAGTATAGCCCAGTTCTTCTAGTCATATTTATTTTGTTTGTTTGCTTTATCCCCCCATGGTTTTTGTTTTGATTTTGTTTGGGGGTTTGTTGCTGTTTTTTGTTCCCCCCACCCCTGATTTGTAGGACCACCCAATGATCCACAGGACAAATACATAACACCAACACATAAAGGATCGTAACTATGTAACAGTTGGAACAAAGACTGCAAGCAGAAGATAATTTCAGAGCCTGAGATTTGTATTTGATTTTAAGTTTGTATGCCAGTATCTGCTCCTGTGATTATTCTTTGTGTAGGCTGCCTCTGGTAGCTTCCTACTTTAACTTTGCAAGAAACATCTGGGAAGTGGTTTATTGCAGTATCTTGTATGTTAAAACTGATCTGCCTCAGGAATTCTTATCTATTCTTACAGGAAAGAAATGTTCCTTTGAATTCAGTGCTGTAACTTGCTGGTATATCTTACACTTTAAACTTTGTGGCACATATCTTGGAGCCCACTGGATTTGGAAGACAAGCAATTAGGACACTGGTTTGTGTGCTTAAGCAGAGTTCTAGGAGAATAAATCCCAAACTCAGATTTCTTGTAGTATAAAGACAGAAATGGATCCTTCATCAGCTAGGGAAATGTGGTCACATAAGAAGCGGTCATGTCCAGTCTCAGTCTGTTATCGCATATGCTAAAACCAGCAACATATTCTAGCAAGATGTTGACATTGCTTCTCTTTAAAGCAGCAGCAGAGTGCTCTTGACAGTGTTCCCCCAGAGTCATTGTACCCTGCAAGTGCCAGATGGTGCTCATATCAAGTGCACAACCGGCACTAACCTGCTTTTCCCCAACCCATGTGAATCCCTTTAGATGAGGGGCAGCGATTTTTCTTAGGGTCCTATGCAGAGGGAAGGAAGAGAATTTCTATTCTTGCTGCCTGACTCATTTGCTTACAAGTAATTTCTGTAGCAGAAACGGTTGTGCAAACAGAGTGAAAATTGTCATTTAAAACCTGTTCAACCTGACAAGCTAAATAGGAGGGAGAAGTGAATTTGGAGAATATTCATTGAGTACCATTCCTGTACAGCAAGTCAGTACAGCTTGAGAGAGTCTGATGAGACACTGCGCTCGCTCTGTAAGAAGATCCAATGCCTGAAGGAGCAGTAATACATTAACTTCTGTGCTTCTGCTGCATTGGAAAGGACATAGCTGTAGAAAAGGTAACTGAGATAATAGGGTGTGAGTTATGATGAACTCCTATTTCTAATAAGAAATAAGGCTTTTTTAGAAAGTAGTAATTCAGAAGGAATTCAGAAGTAATTTTTAGAAAACTTGACAAGCTTTGAAAAAGAACAAGAGAAAACCTAACAAAGCTCAAAATACTGAAGTAATGCATTTCTGTCAAAAAATAACTGGTAATTTCACTCTTTCAGAAGCAATAATTTATTTCTATTTTTTTTAGGATAAATTTTGCTGTGCAGAAAGTTTAAAACCCCAATATTTAAAACTTTTATTTTACATAGCATAATCTGGTGTTTATGAGATTTGCCATAGGACTGGACCCTAGTAGTCTGTAACATGTTTTATCTGAATTTATGTAAATATTTACTACTATAATAAGCTACTGACAATTTAAAATAGTTTATTTCTAGTTTTATTCTATTTGATTAGCAGACTTGAGTGTACTGTAATTAAAAAAAATACGTAAAAATCAGGAAGTGTTATGTGTCAATATTACAGCCTGGCTGAAAAGAAATTCTCTTGAACATTTGAATTCCTAGAATCACAGAATTGTTATTTTTAATCTATCTACATGAGGCAGAATTGTCAAAATACAGAGGTGTGAAGTAACTATCAAGCTATACCCACTTACCTCAGCCAAAAAATCTGGCCTGGTGGTAGTGTATACAAATGACTCTATGAATTACTGAGGGATTTTACCTACATGAACAGTTCCTGTCCTGTGCAAGATATTTCCATTTAGTCCCAAAATAAATTGCATTTATACATGTAACCAAAGTTCATAAAATGTTTATAAACATGTCATATTTAGGCACCAGTCTTTTCAGATGAACATTTAGGAGACCAAAATTTCCTCAGATAAATATGCAGGAAAGCAAATAAGAAGGAGACCAAATGCAGTTAATGTAAATGTTTGTTATTACTTACCCAGATATGCCTGAAGCATCTTTTTTTGCTTAGACTGCACATATGCAAAGTTAAAATGTATATATTTCCCAGTTTTTATTTCTGGAATTTTTGTATGTTAGAAATATTATAACCCTGAGAGCACTTCAAAAACTTGTTTGTAAATTATTTCTAGCTGTTTCTTCAATTAAAATTAATTTTTATCTGTAAAATGCATTCCTCCCACTATCTGCTTTTTTTTTTTTTTCTCTCCCTCCAGCATAAGGAGGTCCTATTTCTACTAACATTTTGTCATTTGTTCTGAACCTTGTACTACAGTTTTTCCTTTTCCTGCTGTACCAGTAGTGCCAATATGAGTGCTTATTGGGGCTGCTGTATAAACTGGGAAATAGTCAGTTTTGTTCACATAAGGAAATGTAGCATCTAATTGCATCCAATCTGTTTCTCTTTCACGCATGCACATGCATGAATCTACTGAGGCAACAGAGAGAGAGGAGTCCTATGAAATTATTTTTCATACCTCCTTTTATGTTCACTGTGTCAGTAGTGCAATGGTTGTAATTCTTCTGTCTTCTTTGCAATAGACCTGTTTTTTCAAGATCTTATTGTGATACAATATCAAGGAGAGAAAATTAATAAAATTACTTCGGCAAAATCGAAATCCCTATTAAGAAAGGAAGTTCCTACATGAAACTTGTGCTTTAGTCTACCTTTTCCTGATGTTGAGATGCATTTTCACAATATTTTTATTCAGAGAGTTTTAAATAATAAAAATTGAGTTCAAAATTGAAATAAAAGTGAAAGACATCTCTGAGAATTTTGGAAAGAAAACTGGGTTCTGTGTTTGGTATGTGGCAGGTGTCATCTGTTTGTTTAAAAAGCTTTCATGTCTTTCCTGCTGGTTGATCCTCCTATGTCCAGGTACAGCACATTTCTTGAACAGGTTTTTAAACACATAGTCAGTGTAAAGTCACTTTACAGTATGTTATTAGAGCTATTTCTTGCCTCTGGCTGATGTCCCAGAAGAAGATCATAAATCATTCGCTTATGCTACAGAAGGGGGGAAAAAAAATCAATGTTCAAAACTTCCATGGTCAGCTTTACTCAGGACAACTAAACTCTACAGTGACAAAATACTGATGATGTCATCAATAAAGTAAATTAATGCTATGAACAACCAAGAATTGTGAACTGCCTTGCAGCATATTGTAGAATTTGAAGAAAAGTTTTGGAGAATTAAGCTGCAAGCTCTAGTCGGTTTTGGACTGTAAGAGCAAGGTGAGATTCATCTTTAAAAGCCAATGCCAGAGCATAGAATTAGCTTTTCTGCAAGCAGAACACATGCATAGGCAGTGACAGGATCAAGTGCTGGGATTTTGTCTCTTTTGAAGCCTGCTAGTGAAAGGAGTAGGTTACTGCACCCAGCCACTACAAAAGCAATAATGAGACATAGTTATGTGTATGTGTTATGAGAATTTGAATTAATAGAGAATTTCATGTAGTTTTTCATTTCTAGAACTGGATTTCAGCAAGAAAATAAGGACTGAAAGACAGATAATTAATTACCACAGCTGTGCCACTTTCACATTCACCTGTTCTGTACAAAGGCTTGAGAGAAAACAGGTTCACATGCTGCCCATTAGACTCATCCTGTACGTAGCTCCCATGTCAATGGGCAGGGAATGATGCCCCAGACTGTTTTTTCCTAGATAACCCATCTGCTTTGATACTGGTACCAGGAGTCTCTGTAAATGGTCCAAATGTCACCTGCTACAAAACAGAAATGGGCCTTGTAAATTGAGTAGTCTCCAAAACTCCTGCAGTCCAAACTAGCCCCAGGATTAGCTGTGAAGTGTGCTAGATTTGAAAGATTCACAGGTCCAAGAGCACATGAGCAAGGTAGCCATGGCCAGTGAATATTACTTGTTGAAGGGATAACCCTGTGTACTTCGTCAGCTGCAAAACATGTCAGCACTTAATCATGTCAATTTCATGTCATTAATTATGTTTGCAGATTCAACATTGGGGAACTGTTTTAAATAAAAGTTCCAAAGCATAATATCATTACTTGGGGAGATAAAGACAAGGCATAAACTTCATGGTGAGATTGTTTATTTAAAACAAGATGAACAACCATTATCTGACATACATCTGGAAACAACTGTATCCTGCTAGGGAGAGGAACTAGGTGATATTTTCCTTATCTCAAGATTTTTCTGTTGCATGAACACTAAAGGAAATAAAATATGCCTAGTAGGTTAATAATGTTGAATAGAAGAATTAATCACACATACCTTCATTTCATGCAGTAACTGAAAAGCTTTGTATTACCTACCCTACAGAAAAATACATCAAAACTGAGATGAACTAGTAGGTGATATGCTAAGTGTGAAGCATGAGGAAAGTTGTTCCTCAAAGCAATTTTTAGTTTGCGAGTAACATGTGTCTTTGATTCAGGTGCAGGGCTGAAAGTACACCAGGAAATGACCAAGGCAAGATTAAAATCTACCCTGGGTGAAGAAAAAACACAGACAGAGGTTAGAGGAGGGAGAATGCGATTCTTTTAATCTTCTGTTTAGTTTTAAATGAGAGAATTTTTTGTGCAGAGTGTGGAGTGCATCAGCAGAAGAGGATCACTGTTACATCCTATCCTGGCATTAATCTGACGGATATTGGGAATTTGAGTAGCAAGAGAAGAGTGGGTTGTCCTGGCAAAATTCTGAATGCATATGAAAGGAGGGGAGTAAAATGTCTAAAATCAGGAAGCTAGGGAGGATGGTCTTGATAAAGCTGGGCTAAACCGCTAGTGGTCAGACTGTAAGGTTTTTGGGTAAAATAGAATGACATTGTCAATGTTAAAAATATTTTAGTTCTGAACTACTTTAATTGCTTGGAAATAAAGTGAAATATTCAGTTTCTTCAAGATTTAATAAGCAAGGAGGGAAAAGGACAACTTGTTTTGAACCTGGTTGTCAGACTCTTTATCCCAGTCCAATACAGGATTTGAGGTGATACAGAAATAGATGAATGAATTAATAAATACAACCTCTAGAATTTAATTGTTATTCCTACCTAAATGTCAGGTGTATACTCACAATGCCACAATGACCTTCACAGTTTGGATGCTGAAACATCACTTTCCAATGACCTTCAGAGACATCTTTGAAAAGTTGTGTTCTTTCCTTGTGTTTTTGCAACCTCTGAGTTACTCATGGAACATCCTGACAACCTTTTGGGAGAATGAACAGTTCAGCAATGATGGGGAGATAAAATATAATTTTTCAAAGATGAGCTGAATAAGATTCAATGACTGAAAAAGATTATTATATTTAGGACTTTTACCAGTATATAGGTATCTATGTGTATGTATATTATTGACATCAGTATGGTGTGTGTCTGAATTCTGGATATGAAAAAGAAATCACTTTTGTTGATGCTAGAGCAGAAGAGTTTCTGTTCAGTAGAGTGGGAAAAATCTGTCTTAGTTTCAGTACTGAAGCTGTTTTTAGCAAATTCTTTTAGGAGTTTTAAATCTGTGTTTTTAATCTTCATATCTCTCAGTACATTAGACACTGAAATAGGTCTTTCTGTTCTGCACTAACTAGGATCAGTGCTTATGAAGGTGATTGAGTCATTTGCTGTGCTCAGTTTTTCTGTTTTTAATAGAAATTGTATGTTTTTGTCAGTTGTATAGTTGCTTAAGGATTATTTGAACTCCAGAGTGGATCTCCTATCCCACTGAATTATTTTGGTTTGTTCTTCTACGTCTCTTGTGAAAGTGTTTCAACTTTGTTTTGGGCAGGTATTTCCCCAGTATCCTCCATAACAAAGCCTCATCCAAATAAGTAGTTATAAACTGCCCTATTCAGGCTACAGAATTTATTTCTTTCCTTGATCATGTACTTCTCTGGACTCAGAAAACTTCATGTGGCAAAGCTTCTCGTTTGCAAGATAGTTAACACACATCTTGCCTTTGTTTTACATCTAGACTCTGTATATAAGTTTTACTTGTTAGATATCAGGTTTTCTTGGGCTACCCTGGAGTCAAGCATGGGGTTTCTGGTTGTATGTTAGCACAATCAAAAGCACTCATTTAGTTGAGACTAGTGGAGATCTGGAAATCCTGCATCAATACATAGAAATTGCAGACAGCATTTCTGGGCTGGAAAAATAAATGATATGTGAGCCCTATTCAACTAGCTGTCCCTAACCCCTCATAGGAGCATGTGAACTCTTCATTGCTCCCCTAAATTAGGTTAAATCTCTAGGTATTCCAAAGATGTTCTGGTCTTTGGACTCAAGTGCAAGGAAAGAAACACAACTGTCCAAAGTAGATGTGGTAGAGCTGTTTGAGCTGCTAATGACTGAAGCACTGGGGGAATATCATAGATGTCATCTGCAGATTTTGGATCATATGCTGAGGCTAAAAAATATCTCAAAGAGTGTTTAGCTTTAGCTGAGTGAAACAGTTTTAATATGATAGCAAGAGGCTTGGAAGTGGCAGAGAAATGAAGACAGAGATTATTCTTTTTTGAAGACTCCCTCCTCCTTCTTGTCTTTTTTTCTCATGAAGCTGAGGAGTTCTGGGAATGAGATACTTGTTCCTGGACACTCAATGAGCTGCCACTGGGGTGAGTTTCCATGGATGTCAGTGTGTGAGTATGCCAAAAAAGGACAGGGAAAAAGTGAGAACCAGTCATGTACATACTGAACGGCAGCCTGGCACTTGAGAAAAGTTATTTCCTTAAGGGAAATCTACTATATGTTTTGTAGGAAAAGTTTTTTCTCCAGTCCCTTAATTTTTCCCAGTAGCCTTGACCCTCCCACACCTGTGTTGAGTCTTTTTAATGCACCTGTCTGTGAGCAAACACACCTGATATTAATCCTGGACATAGAGGCCACATGAGTGAGAGAAGGAATGAGGTGAGGAGGAAAAGGTACAGGGTGATTATAGGTGTGTTTAAAACCTAGCTAATCTGGGTGTAATTTTTTTCTTTACCTTTTTAATCCACATAATATTGTGCTTGAAAGATGTTGTACAAGGCAGGAGGGAGGGGTGCTGTGACTTCTCTTATGGTACACTGGGAACCAAGCTGTGCTGATAAACATGTGCTGGTTTTGGCTGGGATAGAGTTAATTTTCTTCATAGTAGCTGGTATGGGGCTGTGTTCTGGATTTGTGCTGAAAATGGTGTTGCTAATTCAGGGATGTTTTTCATTATTGCTGGGCAGCACTCACACAGAGTCAAGGATTTTTCTGTTTCTCACCCCACCAGTGAGCAGGCTGGGGAGGGGCAAGAGAAGCTGGGAGGGGACACAGTCGGGACAGCTGACCCCAACTGACCAAGGGGAACTTCCATACCATATAATGTCATGCACAGCACATAAAGCTGGGGAAAGAAGGGAGGGATACACATACTTGTCTGTAGTGATGGTGTTTGTCTTCTCAAGTAATCATTAGATGTGATGAAGCATGGCTTTCCTGGAGATGGCTGAACACCTGCCTGCCCATGGGAAATGCTAAATTAATTCCTTGTTTTTCTTTGCTTGCATGCATGGCTTTTTCTTTACTTATTAAACTGTCTTCATCTAAACCTGTGAGTTTTCTAACTTTTACTCTTCTGATCCTATTCCCCCATCCCACCAGAGTGTGTGGGGTAAGGGGGGGGGAGGGGAGGAGCGAGTAAGTAACTGTGTGGGGCTTAGTTAAACTAGGACACATGTCTTTCCAACACAGCACTACAGAGGGAAGTTATTTGATGGCATTGCAATTCTATGCACTTTGATTGTGTTTTATTAGCAAGTTGAGTCCTGATGTAGTTACTGAGATGTACCTGTATAGTGACTATTTAAATTCACTATGCAAACAGTAAGAAACTGGCATGCTGATAAATAATTATATATTAGCAAAAGAGTTGCTGACCGAATTAAAAAATAAAATAAATAAATCCAGTTTGGGGCTTTATATCTGAGACTTTACTTTTTTTCCCCTAAGTGAATGACTTACTATCTCTCTTGTTTGTGTGGTTTTTTTTAATATGTTCAAGAATTGATTCACAGATAATGCAGATATCAGTGTTTCTTTTTTATTAGTTCTTTCACCAATAGCCCTGTAGTTGTCTGAAGCTTTTACAAAAGTTACTGCATTATTTAATGAATAAGCACAATGAGAAAATCAGGGTTTATCTAGTTTATGAATGAAGTTTGAGTACTGAAGAAAACATCTATCAAATTGGAGTCTCCTATATGAAGATATCTTTAACCCAGCTGTGTTTGTTCTTTTTGTTCATGACCCAGTTATTGTTTCATGAAAAAGAATTAGAATAAATTGAAGTCATAATATTTGATCTTCATTGCAGAGCAAACCAAAAAACCCAGTAAAATCTGACTACCACTATCACAGCAAGTTACCTTGTTGTTATGAACAAAGTATGTAACCGTGGCTCCAAGACAAAAATAATATTTTTTCTTGAGGATGTGAATTTTTGTCAAAATATGTTTGAAAGGGAATTGCAAAATGAAATCAACTGAACCTTCTTCTTCTATGGATTATACGGCATGATAAAACTGATATTTTCAATGGTGTTAATGGCATACTGGAAGATCTTGGTTATTTCAGAAGTAGTTGATTGAAATAATTAGCTAACACGAGGACTTACCAGGTGGTAAGCCCTCAAGCACATAGTGGTAGATAGTATAGCTTGAAATTGTTGAGAGGAACAGAAAGAGACTGGAAGTCCATTTTATTGCAAGTGATGTGTGATGTCATATATAATACCTCTGATAAATAGTAATAATAACAATAAGAGATTTTATATTTTTGAAAAGAAAGTTTAATAACTAATAAAGGGGGGACTGGGCCACCAGGAATAGGTGCTGCCTTGTTCTGTTCTTGTCTTGTTGGATGTCATTGCATAGCTTCCATAGGCAGATTTCCAGTAAATGCAGCATAACTTTTTATAGAGTAATGACAGTGCTGTATAAGCTGAATATTTGTCTTGTCCAGCCTATTTTGTCTTTCTTTAAGTGGTGTGATTTGGTTAATGTTTGAGTAACAGGGGAGAAGGGAGAAGAAACTGCTTTGGTGTTAATGTCCTCCAAAACACACTGAAAGCAGAAAAATGTTCTAAATTCCCATAATTTTAATTTCATAGATCCATAGTTGAGCTACTTAAGACTACCAGAACATGCCCTGGCAAAATCTTTGTATTTTTCTACTATAAACTAAGCATAAATTCAGTGGTAGATGACAGATTACTTCATATACCATGCAAGCAAGCCCAGACAATAGCTTTAGCCATGACTGATTGCCTTGCTGTAACCCACTTTATGTTAAATGTATTCTTGCTGTTCAATTCCACAACTGTAATTTTGTTCTTCTGCACCGCTCAGCCCTCTGTGGACTAACCAGGTTCCTTCAGTAATGATTTCTTTTCTATTGTATTGTTTTCTGCATAATCAAGTTGGTAGGTAGGGGTTTAGGTGACACAGCCATCTGTCAAGTTCATTTGCTCTGAAAATGCAAGAAATAATGGCCTCTACAACTTGGGGCTATCTGTTATAAGGGAAGAATATCAGCTTTTACCCTGCACCATCTTCTCATCTCTTCAAATTATCATTTTTTCTACTTTCTATATAAAATACATAAGGTTCTCTTGACATGACTGATTGGTGAAAAAGAAAGCTATCACATGTCCACCTTGTATTGCAATTTATGCAAGCAATCCAATTAAGGAGAAGCAGCTAACATCCAGACTAATGTGCCTGTCGTGAAACTAAAGAGACTGCTACAGACTGCTCTACTCAAGTGTTATCATTGCTGCTTCTCTGACATGCTAACTGCTTCCTCCTTGAAGTTTGCATAATGTGTAAATGTAAGGGAGTTTGCATGCCACAAAGGAAAGGGAAAACAGTTATTCATTTTTCCTCCTCTAAAATAAAATGCTTATAATAATTCTTATAAGGAGCCTTTATCAAATTGTATCTGCTTGCTGAAATGACACATGCAGCTGGTGGGGAAAGACATAAAAAGCTGCCTGTGGGTTCTCAACCTTTTTCAGATATAGTGGATGGAGGCTGGGATAATCCAGGAATGATCCCACTTTTCTGTGTATGCGTGTGGAGAGGGGGAGAGCTGTTTATACAGCAGAATAACCTTTATCTAACATGATGCCAGTAGAGTTGGCAAAATTTTGGTTGCTTTACATCTGAGGCATATTTACATTAGATCCATTCATTATTTTCCCTACTGAAATGCAGAATGACAACTTGCTTCTACTCAGTTTAGTCCTCCGATGACCTGGTTAGAAAGAAAACCACTTCCAGATGCCACTAAATGGTACTAGTGAAACATGGAATTTTCTACTTCAATGAAAACATAATTATTAAGTGCAATGTCACACTTTAATAATGCTTTTACCAAACCAATTCCCCCATCATCCGCCTTTCAGGGCTACTGATGTAAGATTAGACTGCTGGATAAGAGATTCCCTGACAAGGGAACAACTGCTGTTGTTCACAGCAAGTTAAATAATGAACCTGAACAGCAGGTTAAACTCATTAATTAAATTAGTTAGCATTAGTAGCTACCTACTGAATATTTCCAAAATATCGTCAGTCTTAAACTGTATGTGAAAAGTAGACAAAACAGAGAAAGATTGCAAAGAAGCTATTCTGCACTCTATTTCTGCCCTGTGGTGAAAAACATGATGTCCATCTTATTGATGCTGTGTAATACATTTCATGCAGAATTAAAATTGATCCTGTGGTCTTGTACATGGAGTTCTTTAAACTGTGCTTTGATTGTCACTGTCACAGAAGCTGGGCATGGAAAGTCAGGCTGATCCCACAAAGAATTAATTGTTCTATCCAAGCTTGCATGTACTGCAACTTTCAGATGTTATTTAATCACAGAATAATTTTTTTGGCCCGGATAAGAATGCTATTTCTTTCTGGGGTCAGATTTTAAGCATCTCAGAATTTCATGAGACTTGAGCACTACACACAGTGTAGCGTATTGATAAGCAATTGCAAAGCTAATTTTGAAAGTAAAGTGAAATGTGATTAACTTAACCTGTTGAAATCTGGGCTAGATGCCTGTTGCTCTTCTGAATTTTCAGGAAAAATGCCTTTTGTACCTGGGACCAGCCACGATGCCTCAGATATATTGATGTTTTTTCTGGAAACCTTACCATTGGCTTGGCAAAAAGGTATGTAATTTAGTGCCATGCTTTGTTAACTGTGTTCTGGATTTTGAAGTGTAATTGATCTTACAGAATATGAGGTAACCAGAAGTCTGATGATGCATGGGTGGAAGTGAATGTCCACTAACTATCTCAATGAACAAACCTGGGAAGAGAAAAGCATCAGCACGACCAGCAAGTATGTGTAAGTATCTCAAATCTCCCATGAGCTCTTTTTGCCTGCAACTTACATGTAAACATTTTAAAGGTGGCTGCTTATAGTACTCATATAGTGGATCATATTGTACTATTTTGATTGGTCAGAATTTCTCGTTGAAGATGTCATCATGATTTTTACACTTTATACTTCAAGTATTTGGAGAAAAACAGCATGTAAGTGATATGATACAGCTGAAATAAAAATGATAATTTTAATGGGAAAAATGTATCCTCATCTTTTTTTCAGTGCACTGTGAAACACACACACATGTGTGCACACACACGTATGCACACCCCCCACCTCCCATCTAATAGAGTTATACTCAGTCAAATTCAAAGTAGCTATAAACAGGTGCACATCCTGTCAGAATTTCTTGGCCTCAGTTATTAAAAGAAACTTAAAAAGAGAGGAAATAGAGCTGGGTTTAAAGAGTTATGAAATAGATTTGGGCTAAAACTGGCGGGGAAAAATAGAATAAAATGTTAAAGTACTGCAAAGAAACTTGCAATGGCTGCAGAACAAATATCATTTACATATAGAGCTTGTTACGCTGCTCACACTAAAGTAACTGGCAGATAAGCTTGCAGTTGGGATTTTAAAAAGCAGGAACAGTTAGTTGAAGGTGCAATAAATGAAAGATAAAGTGTAATTCTGGATTGGTTACCTGGGGATTAGTTGTTTAGGATTAGTTGTTTAGGAATAGTTGGTAGACTTCTACACTGCAGAAAACATGATGTCTGAGAAACAGTGAGCAGCTGAGGCTAAACATTCACACCATCATCGCCTTGCCTTCAGCTGCTTGTGTAGATACACTGGCAGGGTCAGCTGAAAGAAGTGGAAATAAGACCAGCAATTTCAAGTGGCTCTGTGAAACAGCAGACATGCAGACATGCGTGTGTGGATGCAGCCTGTCTAGAAATGTTGATGCCTTTCTACTCTGTTTGAAGACAATCCTTTTCTTGACCTCAGTGACCACAAAGCTCGACCTGACTGTTCAGGCTATTTATACTTCCACAGGAAAAATTGTACACCTAATCTCATACTTTTACTTTCCAGAGTGTTAGGTAAACATTGCTGAAACCCACAGATGTGTGCTTTGGCTTTTCATATGAAATAATTCCAAGTTCTTTTCTCCCTATTAAATTCACAATTTAATTTAGTCATACATGTCATAAAAATATGGGATTTACCATGAAATTGAGTAACCACATTGAAAGAAGAAGTGTTTGGAATTTCATGACTTAAAATGATTTATTTTGCTATTAATAGTTCACTTGGATTTCAGGGTACCGTAATGCTCTCAGTATTAGCTAATGTAGATTATTGAGATAGATAATTGATTAGGTGCCAGCCAAAGTTTCTATTGTGATAGGTACCCCAAAACCGACGAGCAGAAATTCACAAAAGGTAAGACATTTTCAAGGTATGGGATTTCTGAGAAAGTGCTAGGGTTGTCACTGGGAGGCCAGATTTTTTTCATCACTTTGTAGTTGAGATTATGCAGTCACTTATTCCTTCTGAAACTACTGGCTGCATAGGGTATTTTAATGCAAAGAACAGGCCTAATCTACACAATTTTTCATATTTTAGTTTTACTGGTTACAGCTGTTAACTACAAGAAATTCAACAGAGTAAGGAAGGCTTCCCCTCCACCCCAAAAGTGCATAACATTTGTATATTGGGGATATATCCCTAGTACATAGAACAGATCCCCAAAGTTCTGATTATTATTCTTATAATTTAAAAGTAGTTTTAACCTAGACAGAATTTAAAAGGTTATGCTAACTATGCTCTGTACTCAGCAGCTGGTATCAAATTTAAGGTATAAGATCCTAATGCTTTTTTGTTTTTTAGGTAGAATACATGCATTTCGCTCCATAATTTCTAAAAACTTTTAGTAAATACTTGAAATATTTAATACAGACATGACATCTAAAGTGTATGCTGACCAGTGCATACAAACATTTTCCTGGGACCTCACAAAGCAATTCTGAACATTGTAAGAATTCATCCCATTTATACCAGTATCAATTCCATAGCCATAGCTCTTTTATTCTATTACCTGTTAGCAAATATAAAGCTAGTATTTGCTAATAGCACACTTTCAGTGGTATAATTACCACACATCACTTTGATGTCACATTAGAATTTAAGTGAATGGAAGTAGCTCAAGATAGACAGTGTTGAGCAAGTCTGACCACGTAAGATATATACTCTGAAATAATTAAACTCAGATAGACTCCAATCCAGTACTGTAAGTGAAGAAAAACCTTGCTGCTGCTCTTCCTTCATAACACGTCTGTACTTAGAGTGATGCTTAGGGCCTGTGGGACAAATAATCTAGCTAGGTGAGAACGATATGTTTTGTTTCAGAGAAAAAAATGTATTTTTTCTACAATGAAGTGAAAGAAAAACATATTGTTAAATATTTTCTCTTAAAATGATTGAAATATTTTGCTTCGAACTTATTTTTATAATAATATGATGACATAAAGGTAATCAAATGAAAATAAAATGGTAAATTTCAGTTTCAGAATAACAGATTTCAAAGTCTGTTTTAATTTCTTTTTTTTTAATGCAGAATGTCATGAAGAAAAATATTTCAATGAAACACAATCTTTTCATGAATTTATAAATAGGAGTTACAGAGTTTACTTTTCATAGTTTTAAATTCTCATTAAGATCTCAAAAGGGAAAAGTTTGTAATTTTTCATGCATTAGTTCAAGAAAGCTTTTTCTAAATATATGTTATGGGAAAGAATAATTTTGACCAGCTCTGTAGAAACTTAGGACATTCTGACCCTCAGCACAGAGTTGTGTCCTTTGCACAAAAGCAATTTCTAGTAACAGTAAGCTGTGATTTTCTGTATGTGACCCACCCCCAAAGAGGAACTATCTCAATGGGCTTTAGAACTATTTTATGAGCAGCAAATGCACGGGATTGTGTACAGATTTAATGTTTCAAGAGTAATATTCCACCATCTTTTTCTAAATAGAAGGCTAAATTTATTGGCAGACACCGAATGTAGTTCAGTGTTCCCCTCTGCTTGAGAGGGAAGATGTGAGTTGTCACTGAGTAGGTGATGCTTCTGTGCAAGGCAGTAGCTCCTGGCATTGTTGACTTCAAAATTCATTTGGAAGCGGGAGATGGGGTCTGCTATCTTTCTTGGGAAGCTGTGGCTTTCTGCCCTGTTTTGTTCAGAGAATATCTGTCTGTGGGAGGTTTCTGGATCTGGCTGTGGATATACCTCTCAGCTGCAGTTTGTTGGCACCTCAATTTGTAAAGGCAGAATCTTGAGATTTTCAATGTTAGGTACTGGAGTGTTATTTCCAGGTATATGACCAGTGATGTTATAAAGTTTCTCAAACTTATAAAACAGACAGCTGAATCTCACCTGGCACCTGACATGGGAGTATTGCATTATTTACAATAAAAAACCTGCAGATTGTAGCAAACTATGATCAATCAACAGAAACACAAACTAACAACTGAGGGTGACCTCCTGCCTTTCCTTCTGATAACTCCACTGCTGAGCCAAATGCTACTTCCCCAATATGTAGATCAGTCCTCTTCTGTGTTGTAGACTGGGTGTAGAAAGAGAGCATGCTCATTGAAACTGGTGTTTAGGGTACAGTTAACACTGAGCAGAAAGCTACACATTTAAGCAGTTGGCCTCTAGAAACCCAGAGGACACGTATTTTTGTGATGTTAAGTGGCTAATCTTGAGGACAGTAAAAGACACTTTGGCAAGTGTCTGTTTCAATCCCAGCCACTCTAGGCTAAAGATGTTAAATCTATAAAAGAAACAAAGATTGTAAAAAATGAAAATCACTGAACTCCTTTTGAGGCATGGTTGTAAAGGTTTTTTTGAGTCTTTCTATGAAAATTCAGCTAATGCAGAATAAGTATGTGAAAAATAACACTTAAATTTAACAGTGTCAGAAAATTAAAGGAGTTTTACTGACTTCATTTCCAGCTCTGCAAACATGTATATGACAGCTTGGATCCTGTAAGTAAAAATAAATAAGTTTCAAACATATACAGTAATTTTGATATAAATTTCCCCTTCCCTTCATGTCCTAATTCCTTTATACCAATTTTTTTCTTAAATTATAACAGCCTTATATTTCTTTTCAGTATTTTATTTTCTGAAGCAGTCTTTGATCTTTCCTTTTATGAAAAGGTTAACTGCAAGCAATATTTTATAAATTACAGTTTTATAGAAAAAGCAATAGTAGGAAGGGAGAAGACAAATTTCGTAAACTGCTGCATAAAAATAAGTCTCTGCAGTTACTAATGCTTATTAATGATCCTGGCTCAAAACCCTATCTGTGATAAGCTGATATCCTAAGCTAAGCCACTTCTTACTGTCCTGTGTGTTTTATTTGTGAGATAATTGTTTTCTACTGTTTGACTGTTAGAATGTAATGTTATCTTGGTGTTACTATTTAAATTTTTCCAGATGAATGCTGGATGAAAATTCTGAATTTCAGAGATGGTTTGGAAAATGTCAGTCCACCAACCCCATATCAAGAAAAAAAATCAGTTCATTCCCAGTATTCCTTTCCAGATACAATTCCCTAACTTTAAAGGAATGGTTGCTAGAATAATGAACAATATTGTAAGCAAGGTTGGTTGCCTGACATTCTTTTTAAAAATACATCTTTCTTTTTCTTTTAATTTTGACACAGCTTCTTTGCTCTGAAGTTCCCCGTACTGTGTGCCTGATTATTACCCGTTTTCTTTTTATTTCTTCTAGGTCTGCCAGCTTTTTTTGTCACTGTTAAAAATTACCAAGATCCTTCTTTTCAGATGTTTTAGCAGCTTTGTGTTTTGGAAAATAGCTGGACTTCAAACTCAGCTTGAATTAGCTGAATTTGGACAAGCTATCATAAATAGCAACATGTTTTAAATCTTGAACAAATTGCATTTTGCATGTACTGAATATGTTCTTATTTAGGTTGACAACACCTCATTTGATCAAATAATATTCTGCCTTCCCACAGCTTGGAATGCTGAGCATACTGTAAATAAGATATTCCCTCAGAATGACCCTATAATTTGGCTACTGGTGTCTGTGGGGTGAGATGCTGTTGGAAACCAGAACTGAGTTCAGGAAATCTGCTCACCTGTTCTGTCAGTGCCAAGTATTTACCCTACCAAACCATGAGAGAGGGGAGAAGACTGAGAAGGGGAGGATGGCACACCTGGGAAGAGAAGACTTTGGAAGGAGTTGGAAAAGACATAGTCCAGACAAGTAACAGACAACATTAAGTGAAGAATAAGACTAAGAATGGACACATGCTGGACCTGGCCAGGACATAAGGTGAATAGATCAGACAGACTGGAATTAGAAACAGAAAGGGAAATTAAATGCAAGGTACTTAGTTGAGAATACTGAGATCTCATAGCTGGGGGGAAGAGACGATGACTGGTTAAAGTAAATGACATGAGAAGGCAAAAAGTATTAGGTGGTGGTGGTAAAGTTTAGAAAAAAATTCAATTCAGGTAAATGTAATTAGAAAGAAATTCTGAAGAGCAGAAGAAACTGCATATCTGAAAGGGAACAAAGAGAGAAGGCAGAAAAGTGTTAAGTACAGGCAAATGAGTTTAGTAATAACATATCCAGAAAGTCAGGTATAGGGAAGAAAAACAGAGGATGCTGCTACTGTGTAGCTTCCTAGAAACCTTAGAAAAGCATCTTTATTCTTATGTACCTGGAAGCCATATGAGAGAATGTGTAGTCTTCCACTTATAAAATTTCCAGGTGTCACCATTTTTTAATCTGTTAGCCCAGAGATCACAGTCTGTGCTGTGAACTTAAACATTTTTGCTAGCAGACCACTTTAAATGCTTTTCTTGTTTTAAATCTAGGATATTACAGAAAGTATGCATAAAGGATGCTAAAGTGACATCTCCTAGTTCTGATACTCTAGTTTTAGGGTTGTTAGCCTGAAGTGACACACAATAGAAATTGTGTGTGGGCTTGCCTACATGTAGCAACCTGTAGATACTTCATAATAAATTTCAAGGCTTTTTGTGTACTATTGATTATTGGAATGATTTTGCCAATCACAGATCTCTTTTTTTTTTTTTTTTTTTTTTTTTTTCCATCCTGTATTCCCTATTGTTTATATAGCCTGTGGTGTATATTGCTTTTCCAATACAAGGTTCAAATTATTTTTTCTTTTCTAAAAGCTCAGGCCTACAGAATATGTAAGCAAGCTCCTAGAATGAAGGAACAAACACTCTGTATGGCTCATATGTGCCCTTTATATCAATTATTAAATAAGAGAGCAATTTAATTGGAAAGTTTTCATGATTCAGATGGATACTTATTCATGGAAAATATGAAAAATGCATTGGCACAGAGCATTTTGTGAATGTTATCATAATAATGGTGCCAAGGGAACCTAATCTAAGCCTAGAAAAGATCTAACAGGCCACAACAAATGTTTGGGAGATAAATGTTTGCTGTGAACACATTGACAGATTTTTGGTCTTTTATAGAAGAAAAACACAATTCTGATTGTAGGGCCCCTGAGAATATCTATTTTTGTTCACTGAGAAAAATCAATAACTTTTTTTGGAAGGATTAAGACATAGAATATCATCATTTTTTGTACAACAAGGTTGTTATACTGTGAAAACATGCCAAAATGTCTTGGGGAGAGAGGCAGAATTTATTAAGAAAAACATTCATTTCTCTTTATTATTGGCATAACTTCCATAGCAGAAGATGCAAAATTGTCAAATTATTTTATTTTCCTCACAAATTTACTGGGAGTTGGGTCATACCCAAGTAACCTGGTAATGTCCCACCTGTAGAGCATTAATATAGTGTATAGAACAGCAGATTTATGACTTGTTCCAAAGACAAGCATGAAACTATATCTTTTCCTTTTACTGAGAGGGCCTCTGCATGAGATGAACTAATACATTATTGTAGCCTAACATACTTGTTAGCTATTTTCCTTTCCTGAATTAAAAAATTGAATTATATACACTCAGTCTAGTTACTGAACCTGTAAAGTTTATTAAAGTTTATCGACCATGTGTATACACTTCAGGATTTAGGTTCAATTGCTTCTTTCAAGCTGGAACATTGAATTAAGATGCAGTGCCTTGCTGTGGCTCTCATGGACTCCAACTGAGCTACAGGTAGCAAAAGTCTCCTTCAATTAGACATAATCATCACTCACAGTCAATAATTGTGCTAAAGGCTGCTTTCAAATCTGTGAGGGATTCGCATTTAATGTACTGATTCAGCTTGTCTGAGCCAAATTCACTGTGTACTGAAACCAAAGCAATTTAGTTCTTGCCTACGGCCCTTTTGGCAGTTCATCTAGTACTGAGCACTGTAAGGACTGTGAGATACAATTTAATCTGAGACATCTGTGCACAGACAGGACCTTTTCCGTAACAGAGAAAGACTAAGTAATGGCTAAGCTGTAGTTTTATGTGAAGAACCAAGTCTTATCTCTCCTCTGAAAAATAAAGCATTTAAGATATAGTAGCAAGCTAAACCAAAAAAAAAAAAAAAAGGGGGGGGGTGGGTGGCGGGAGGAATAAAAAAGTCCTTGGATTTATGAAATGCACACTGAGGTTACTAACAGCTTTCCTTGCTCCTAACCACATAAAGCACTTGAGCCATGATCCTTGGATTAACCATTTAAAGATATTATACTTATCGTCAGCTGCAGCTGAACTGGAAAGATCTTTATTAAATATGAAAGAGAGAAGGCTCACTGCTGTGATTTTTGTACAAGTATCAAAATTTCCTTTATGTGTATTTTTTCTGTCTCATGATGTTATTGAGGAAAGTGCTGTAATGTTTATCTACGATATCATCCTGACTCCAAAAAGGCTTCCTGTTTCCAGGAAAGGCTTTAAAGTCCTGTAGTTACCACACAGAATATTGCATAGGCAGTTTTAATGATAGTGAAACAATAGCCGGTAGTGTCTGTCAGGTTTTAGTGACTTAAACCAGATTTTCACCGTGAGTTTGCATTCAGCCACTCTGTGATCTCTACTTGCCATTTTCCTGAAATAATGGAAAAACTTGTTAGAATGAAAGAGCCATTCTTGGATATTTCCTCAAAACCAGTTTCAAAACACTTGTTTATGTGAAAGCAAGTCTGGGAGCTAGCTGGAAAGGTAAAGACAGATCTATGTAATCCACTAATCATGGAGATACTGCCTTTTGTCAAGGGTCCTGTTTGTATGGAGCAGGAATCAACATAACACCCTTCCTTGGCTGGTACCTGTTTGGCAAAACCGCAACTAAGAGGGTAAAGCCTATCACAGAAAATTGTGAAAGCATGAGATATAATAGCTTGGCTGTGGAATCTAATTGTGATAAAGTACACTGTTAGCACAAACTTTTGTACTGAGGCTCTGAATTATAAATTGAAGGGCCAGTTGAAACCTCCACCAGTGTTAACAGAGCAGCATCAAAACCCATCCGCAATTTCTTTGGGTCAGGTATATATATATATATATATATATGACCTTCAAAACTGTGACAAAAAATTCTCTGAGATTTGCATTTTTGGTGAAGATAGGATGCCTTGAGTGGAATGTGAGGTAATTAGAATTTACTTTGTTGATTTCCTGTAAAAAACAGAGCAGTGCATTGGCTTGTTTGCATGTTATTTTGAGGTATCTAATGAGTTATGAGTCATGCAGTGTGGGGACTGCTGTACCTGGGCACCTAACTTAGGTTTCTGAATAGATTTAACTGTGAAGATGGGGTCCTGTGACATCTGGGATTGCATCTGCATGCCTACCAACAAAACATTAAATTCAGAAGAACGTTCATTGTAGATGATTGTCATATGCTAATGACAGTAGCAGTCATTATTAGGCATGTATGGCTGTGGATGGACATTTTACATGTAGGTACCCTTATCACAGGAGTCTTGTACACTTACCAGAAAGAAAAAAAACCCTGCACTCCACAGCTACATGTTTATGTCCCTTTGTTGTCTCTAAATCTTAGGGCCTTGTAGCAGGCACTGATTTTTGTTCTTTATGCTAGCTAATGGTCAGATACTTTATTCATGTCTAGACCTGCTACATATTAAATACATATACTGATCTTGCTACTTGTTTTGATTACATTACAAATTTCCTACAAGGAAAGCATGAACGAATAAAAAAGCTTACTTGTTTCTCTTCATAAAATAAAGGCTGAAAAAGAATGTATTGCTCCTGTGTTTTCATTGTCCTTGTTTATTCATCAGGACACAAATAAATCAGGGACAGAAGAGAGCTTTTTAAACTCAGCAACAAACAGTGTTAGCTCATAAATAAATTGCCCTAAGAAAATGCAGGTTGGAATTGTAAGACAGACTATTGAGTGAGAGGTTCTAAGTCAGCCTTTCTAATGGTACAAGGAAAAAGACATCCTCAATCCCATGTTTTAACCATATTAACTGGAAGTTTGAAAGGTGATATAAATGCACAGCCCAAATATCGTACTTTATACTAAAGAAAGACCCAGAAGATTCATTCATTTACCCAGACTCATTCTAGTCCTCCGTTCCCAGAAGTGAGTTCCAGAAGTGCTGCCCTGTGAAGCTGAAATTCCAATAATTTTCAATATTAGCTAGAAATTCTGCCTTAAAGTCAAAGGACAGTTTTATCAACCAGTTGTGTGAGTGGTATCTGTCATATCAGACCTTTCTGAATATATCAGCACTTTCTGAACGTGACTAGAGATCTGTGAAATGTCCCCTTGCAGCTATCTCATGTAACCTTTCAGTTTTGGTATCTTCTTGTGTTTTGAGACTGTTACTGTGACTGTTATAATTTTTAATAGCTAGGTTTTACATGGCTTAGCTTGGAATTGGATGACAACAAAAGGTAAATTGCAGTCCACATTCACCCCCGTGTTTTTGAATGATAACAAAATTTCGGGACAAAAAGGAAATTTCAGATTCACTTCACCAATTTCGCAAGGTTCACATGCCTGTATTTAGACATAAAAAATATAAATTATTTTATACTGTTGTAAAAAAGAAAGATTAAAACTGAGAAAATTCTAGGCAAAAATATTTATTGAACAGTTTATTTGGTTAATATAATTTTTGTAGAATAATATGTGCAATGAATGATATTATACCCATAATAGACCTAGTCAAATACTCAGAGGAAAAGTCATTGAAAAATTTTGAAACAGTCAAAATTCACTGAATATTCACTTAACAGTACTCAGCTTTAAAATAATTTATTAAAAGATTTAGACAAGTATTTCAAGATATTAAGGCTTTGTGTTTTATCCTGCTTTACCCTAAAAATCAACATAATTCTGAGTTTAACCCAACTCAAATACTAATGATAAGAAAACTTTCAAAGCTTATTTAAGTTTGGCTTTTCTTTTTCATATGTTCTCCAGTATTTTTCACAATGTTTAAGAGCCAAAACAGTCTGTAATCCTCCAGTATCCATCTTTATGAAAAGTTATGTAATAATTTTCTTAATGGAAACACAGCCCTGAGATAGATAGATATATATATATAAAAATAACACATGAACACAACAATGTATTTTAGATGCTTAATTAACACAAATCTTCACGTTCTGTTCATGCTGACAGTGCATGAACAATCCTTGCATTCCATATGCAAAGGCAAAGCAAATCTGAATACAAAATTTAGTGCTTTTAAAAAATCCCTTTTGTACATACTGGGTGCTAAATGTTACAAAACTCCCACGAACTATTCTCTTATTGAGCAAGAGAAAAAGCAATATCAGGCAGGGACTTAGAGCTTAAGAAAGGAAAGATAGACAGGGCAGCCCACAGGTCAATAATGGATGGTGCTACCAGACAAACGGGTCACAAATGTTCACTTGAAAATATTAAACTAATTCTACATAAGAAGTGACTAGTTCAGTGATAATTAGCTGCATTTTTATGATGCATATGATTTCCGTGATGCCACAACATCAGTGCTAACGTTATCACAAAGATGATAAAGATGAAAGTAGCTAACCTTCAGGTTAACTCTAATTGGAATATCCCTAAATTAGGGGAAATGACATCTAACTTTAATGTACAATAACACCCTTATCATTTAGGTCAGGTCCTGACAATTTGTTTGTGTACTGTAACTATCAGGTATTTTTTAATTCTCTTGTGTGTTACACGTTTTACCCTTTAGCATTTGGATGAAATTTAATATCCATGCTTTACATTCTTAATGAGAAAATTTTAGCTTAATTGCTGTTTTATCTATTTCTGACTTTTTTCTTTGGCATCTCCAACTTGAAAACCCAGACCTGTCTGCAATGTGCTTTGTATTTAAATGATTCATCATGCATATTTTATTTATTTTAATATTAGTACTTATACAAGTTTGGCTGAACTTTGGCAACAAAGCTAGGCCAAATGAAACAGAAAAACTTGAAATAAGTTGACTGGTTTCTGGTCAAGAGGAACAGCTAGAGTCTGTGACAAGTTTCACTCTCCAGTGCTGCAGCAGCCAGCAATGCAGAGAAGTATTGTGCTATCTGCTCCCCCTTCCTAACTGAAGTCACTGGTGAATCTTATTAGGGTTTGTTATGGCACGATCAAATCATACAATGAAGAAATATACTCGGGAGTAGAATTCATCTCACCTAACTTTAATTGTCCGTAGGTTAGAAGACTAGTTTATCTAGTCTGGTCTAAGCTTTCTTTATAGCCAATTGTTGTGGTTCAATCCCGGCTGGTAATTAAGCACCATGCAGCTGCTCGCTTAGTCCCCCCTCACCCAGAAGGATGGGGAGGAGAATCAGAAAGGTATGTAAAACTCGAGGGTTGAGATAAGAACAATTTAATAGTTGAAATAAAATAAAAATGAAATAACAATAATAATAATAACCACAATAACAATTATAATGAAAAGAAGGGAGAGGAATGAAATCCAAAGGGAAGGGAGGAAAGAAAACAAATGATGCACAGTACAGCTGCTCACCATGCACTGACTGATGCCTGGCCAGTCCCTGAGCAGCAATTGGCAGGCCTCAGCCAACCCCGCAGTCTATATACTCAGCATGGTGTCCTATGGTATGGAATATCCCTTTAGCCAGTTCAGGTCAGCTGTACTGGCTATGTCCCCTCCCAGTTTCTTGTGCACCTCCAGCCTTCTCACTAGCAAGGCCTGAAAAGCTAAAAAGTCCTTGATTTAGTATAAACATTAACAAGTAACAACTACAAAAATCAGTGTGTTATCAACATTGTTCTCAGACCAAAGCCAAAACTCAACACTGAATGAGCTACCAAGAAGAAAATTAACTATCCCAACCAAAACCGGGACACCAATCAAAAGAAAAAGGTGCTCAGACTGCTAGACTAGACTTAGTGTTCAACACTGTTCATTGTTCTAAAATTATAGAAACTCAGCCTAAAGTTCTAACTGCTGAGCATCCATTCATTGCATAAAACTCTACTGTCCTCCACAGCTGGCACTGCTTAGTAGCTTTCCTGGAAGTCACAAGAGACATTTGGGGAAGGTAAGCTAATTTAGTTTTCCTTTAGGCCATAAAGTTGTATGATTTACCTCACAAACAAATGGGGTATAAAGTGCCCTATGCTGTCTCCTGTGGTATACAAAATATTTTGTTTCACAACCATAATCTACCATCTTTTACCAGAGTGACACAGCTTCACAAAATGTTAAAATTATTCCATGTGTAACAAAGTAAATGTTGAAAATTCTCATATTACTTTACAGTGAGGCAATTTACATTTTCAGCTTGTGCCATTCTGAACATGGTGCTGGAGGGAAGATAAATATTTTCCATGCAAATATATAAAAATCTCTCACATTTCCTTTATGAAAGTCACAGAAAGATTAGCAAGTAGTTAGTTTAGATCATCAGGAAGACTGCACAGGAATGAGGATATTCAAGAGAGGTCTGATGGGCAAGTGATGCTGTCTGTTATGAAAAATAATCATGCCATGACACAACACTACTGTTGTCATTTCAATTCACACTTCCTGAATATGTAAAGTGCAACTGTTAAGTAATGTAATGTTATTTTGTTATTTTGTCCTCCTGGGAGAAAAGAAAGAAATCATTAACTTAGACCCTTTTATATGGTTTTCCCTGTGAGGAACATTATTGTTTCATGAGTATTTATGTGAACACCCATATATATATATATATACACACATATATAATATAGTATGCTTACATAAGATTGGTTCTGAATATATATGTGTAAATGTATATGTATATATGTATAAATGATTCTGAATTATAAATATAGAGGAAACTGCTCTTCAGAAAATGAAAAATAATGCTTCCAAATGTTGAGTCATTGAACATGTTATTTCTGTGACTACAGGCACTGACTGCATTTTATTAAGGTGAAAATACCCCAAAACAAATACCTAAGCTGAACCTTGTATTGCTAAGTCGAGACATGAGCAAAACTGGATTTTGCATGTTTTGCTTTACCTGTATCTGAGAGTAAGTAATGTTTTTTGCTGTGGTTTTGGAAATTCTATCATAGTGTCTGCCAGTCACTTGTCAAATTCCATGTTGTCATTCTTCAGTATAAAGATTTCAATAGCAGTCCTGCTGAGAATGATAAGTGCTTATGCACATGTTTGAACATGTGACGTAAACTGTGATCCTCTGCTTTCAAAGCTCCACAATATTTGTCTAATATGTTTAATTCTATTCTTCCCAAAAGGAATGCATTGTAACATCCCATAAGATACAGAAGAGATAAGATTCAAAAGACAAAAAGGATTATACTTACACCTGTGCCATAGCTCACTGACTCAGATTACAGAATGGTGAACAAACCGTATTACATCATATCACAAAAAAAGGTCATTGGAACCTGGCACTCATTAACAGTGTTGGAAAAATTGCTGACTTCATTCCACATTTAACAATGTGTTGCAAAAAGAAGCACTTTAATAGTAAGCAATTAAAGGCAAACCAGTGTTAGTATATATATTCAACTTATGTAAACTGATAAATGCATATTGTGGCCTGGTTTTGCATTTCAGAAATGAATGAGAGATTAATTCATAATCAAATATCCTCATATTTTCTAATAAAAAGACAAAGATATTTGACGTGTGCATTCAGTTGACTTTATCAGTGTGCATAAACATATAAATGTTTAAAGTTTTCTGGAAGCATAACTGCTATGCAACAGAAATTATTTTCCAGCACATCTACCTGCAACACTACTTTTGAAATAAGGCATACTGGAAACTAAGTATCAGGTACAAATGTTATCACTTGCTGAATTGTCAATGCTTGCCCTTCATAAATCACAGTGTTACTAGATCTGTCATAAGGCAAACAATACAAAAGACTGTACTGTATCACTAGCTCAATGTCAACATGCTTATTAACCATGCCTATCGTTTTCCAAGCATGAGATTCTGCAGCTTTTACAGAATTCAGTTATTTCACCATTAACTAAGTACATTTGAAGATAAAATACTGAAATCATTAGGGACCTTTGCTATGTAAGATGCTTGGTTTATGATCTGCATTAGAACTGTCTCCTTTTATTATGATGAAAGTATTTTATTTATAGCAATGATTGTTACCTATGTTGTGAAATGATTTATTGTAGTGGATGGGAAAGCAACACATTGAAATGTTAGCAGAGACTTTTGACTGATATTTGTAAGTACATAAAAATAATAAATGTTGGACTGCATCCACCAAATTGATAACTGCTATTAGTTACTGCTCTCGTTTATTTTTCTGAAAATTATGCATTCCTGTAATACTATCAAGTGTTGTTAAGCAAGATACAGGCACAATATGCTTTTTTTGATGTGAACCATAACTCTAGGTGGTAATTTAGAGACTATTTATGAAGAGTTCAGAGAATCAGTCAAACTGTATGTCCGTCTTTATGCCTCATCTTGGTGGTAATTCTTGCTTGTGTAGCAAGCAATCTGGCATGCCTTGTGTCTTCCATGTATGTATTTGCAAGGGCTGAACTCAAAAACAATGAATTCAATTGCAAATCAGAGCACATTACATATATTAGGTTTCCTATGAACCTACTTAGACAACAATTTAGATAAAATGAATGGGAATGATGTGTTAGTACAAATCATGCCTTCTTTGCTACCAATCTATGCATAAATTAAAGTTTCAACACCATGTCTTTAATGCAATCATGACTGATTAACATTACTCATCAAAGAATTGTTTCCTTCCTTAACTGCAGTCCTATGTTTGAACATGTAATCCCTCTAAAGTTCTAAGATTTCCTTGAAAACTGTAGCTTCCCTACAGAATTAGTATAGAATTAGCTTATTTAAGGTGCAAAAAGTTTGTTGTCTCTACTCTTGTAAGTGGAGTCTCAGTGAAAAGAGAAGAAGTGTAGAAATTCTTGTTCTGTATAAAAAACAGCCTAAGACACACTTTCTGATTCTGAGCTTTCTTCCCTGTCCCTCTGTGTCCCTTGGAAAGCCAGCAGCTAGACTAATTTGAGGTGACACTGGGAATACTGGTGTTGATCTATTGCACTTGTCTAGGGTATCAGTCACTATTTGTATTCCCTAACACAGCTGGAAATGTCTTGTTTTTCAGATGAGTTGTTAAAGCATTTTTTGCTCATTTCTCAGCATCAGCATCTGAGTTAAGGTTGATGATAGTAATATTAAAGATCCAGAAATAAACTCAGTTGCCTGTGAACCTAGATGTAATCTGAATTTAAGAAACATGTCTGACTGATAGAAAAAATTGAGACTCAGTATCACATCTAATTGGTGAATCAACCATATTGCAGCATTGGTTCAGTTATTCTTCTGCATTGAGACTCAGTATCACATCTAATTGGTGAATCAACCATATTGCATCATCGCTTCAGTTATTCTTCTGCTTTGTTTTTATTTTCTTTGAAGGATTGACTTTGGAAAGTCTTTTCATATGATGAACTGCCAGAAGAGTAAAGAATAATGAGAAAAACACCAACCACATTTTTTACATGTTGTGTAAAAGCTAAGAGTTGGAAATGTTCAAATTCTTGTATCTAGCTATCGGTATTAAAAAAGCATAATATACCAAGAATTGTCACACCAGTGGTGTCTCAAGACACTGAAATGTTATCATTTTTGCCTACAGTTAATATATCTGGTATTTATACCACACACTATAGCTGCTTGAATTAGAATCTCCAAAATACTCTGGCTTAGATATTAGTAACTTTATATGCATTTATCACAATCATATAAATAAGTACTTTCTTGGTGTTCTGGAACAGGATCAAAATTCATGTACAAACTATTAATACTCTTAATTTTTCTTACATTTTCTAAGGCTATTATGTATCATAACTATAAGACCAGCATTTTCTTTTAGATGTTTCATCTTGTAGATCTGTGCCTATTGTGAAATAAATTGTGAGCCTCAATTGGCAACACAAGAAATTTCAGGGTGTACATCCAACTATTCATGTTTAGATTTTGATTAAATCTCTGTGATAGATTTTACCCAGTATGCTGAATGATGTTCAGCTGAATTTGATCATTGCCTCCTGCTTTATACAGTATATTCCATAGTTATAAATGCAACCATCACATTTATTTTGGCTTCCTAGGATTATTTTAAGATTACCAAAAACATGTTTAGTCCATGGTTTGGGCATGGGCAGACTAGGCTATATCAGATGGCTGCATCTGAATTCAGAATTTCAGTAACCAACACAAACAAGTTTTAACATACATGAAATCAGGCAGTAAAAAAACCCAAACAAACAATTAAAACCAGAAAAGAACTCCAAATGTAATTTGCTTCAGAACTCCTTTTCGTGCATAGATGGCCAGTAAATGTAGGATCAGCAATATAAATGGTAGTTCTAGTAGTTCAATTAAAAAGTTAGTGTCACATACTTCCTACCTTGTGATGATCTTGAGGAACCATTGGCAGAAAAGTGTCATAATTTCTTCTCATTTTGTGGTATGTATCTTAATTTCTAATTTATTTCAATAATGCTGTACTTTTAGAAGATGAACCTTAGCATTTGGTTACTCTGTGTACCTGGCCTATTCTATTTTATTATTGAGCTCATAAAGCCAAAAAAATATTATGAAGTCTGGCTATCACCCATTTAGGAAGGGATATGACTTCATGCTGAAATTCATTCCACATAATAACAGGCCTTTTATTAAAGGAACATCCTGGAACACTAAATAAACAGCAATGTACAAAAATGCCACAAGGTAAAGAATTCTCTGAAGGTTCCTCTGCAAGCAATTGAGTTGTGGAACTGGCTATCTTTATCCTTGAGACAACATTTATTACTTTCTGAAACCCTCCAGGAATTGTCACTGGATGTTCAGTAGGTATTCCTAACTTGTAAACATGGTCACTGTCCTTTGAAAGATTTTGCTTCCTTGCAAAAGCTCTATCAGTTGTACATACTTGTGTTTGATCAAATACCTGTCTGAAAACATAGTTTGTCCTTTTCTGTGCACAAAATAATATACCAAAGCATCTTAATTAGCACGGTGAGGGGAAATGGATCTGGAAAGTAAAAGGCAAAAGGATTCTTGCTTTACTTAGATAGCTGTGTTAGTATCAAAAGTGAAATTTTTAATACAAAAAAATTAGAAAATTTATTTGTAAGTCAGAGCCTTAACTTACATAAAGCAAGTCATTCTCAGCATCTATTCCTACGTATCCTCTTGGTAAGGATTTACCAGAAGATTTTTTTTGCTTTCCTATGCTAACGGGGAGGTTTTTGTAACCATGTAATCTGCATACTTTAATTGCTAAATTAATTCCTGAAGGAACGTAGGACTATCCGTTTTATGAACTAGAATCATCTTTGTACATATGAGTGATATCAACTCCTGTTTCAGAATGGAAGCCATTACTAAACTATTTCATGAAAGGCAAGGATTAAGTTAAACTATGTTTGTTTGTCACTGTAACTCATGTTTTTCATACACAGTACCTCATCAAGGATTGCATACAAACAATTGTCTTTGTTTATGAGTTTTCATTAATTCATTGAAAAGAACCAAATCCTCTGGTGAAGCTATTGTCTGTAATCAATGCTCTAGATCTTACTTTGCTTCACTAAAAACCCCAAAGAGGTCCCCAAATCAAAACACGCACTTTGTTGAATAGTTGTGGTGTAGAAAGACAAAGATGAAACAAGAATAAAGGAAAGGAGGAATTCAAGAACTTTCTGAATCATAAAGTCCATTCTCCTGTACTGGGAGATATCACATCAGATAATCAAATCCAAACACTGTAAAGCTATTAATTTTTTAATTCATTGTCCTCTGTTGGATGATTGTTCCCAACACCTAATCTCTTTTACAACTATAAAACTAATTTCAGACAAAAATATATACATCTTCATTTTAAGTCCAATTTATCTCAACGTTGTCTTTTAACCAAAGTAACTTTCTTCCCTTTTTCTTCTTTACATGCTTCTAGATAACACTCATGCCAACTAACCCTTTAAGTTTTACTTTCCTTCAAAAGATTTCCGATCACTCTACATGACTTCTGCAGCAATTGTTCAAGCTTCTATAAGATGGCCAGGAATATTAAACTTATTACACTTAAAAACCTGAGGGTTAACTCTTCCCAAGTACAGTCTTATCAGCTTGACTATAGCACTTTTTGTTTCAGTTATTCAATATTATGTTTCTTGCACCAGTAGCTTAAGATTTTCTGGTTTTCTTTGTTGTCTACTGGTTACATGATCACAATGCTTGCTCTCAGTGTCCCAATGTAAAGAATATCCTTTTTACTGATTTGGTGAAATATATGTGTTCTCATGGATATTGATACTTTATTTTTTTCTTTCTTGCTATCCCTTGTTTCCCACATTTATGTTACTTCACTTAGTCATCATTCTCTAAGCCCAGGAGAAAAGAAAACATGTGTCTAGTTCCAATTTCTCATCTTCTTTATTTTTAAAATTATTCTTATGAGTCGTGGTAAGCCTGTCACTGGGAAAAAATGTGTACATATCTACGCATGTTTTGAATGAACATCTCCAGGCCTTCCTCATAACACCAGTCCTTGATTATTCTCTTGTTCATCATCACCTCCAACTGCCTTGTTTAGAGAGTTAAAGCACCACCAAAGCATCTTCCTTAGCATGGTGTAGTAATCCTTGCTGCACCGACTGAATATTTTACAGTGATGCTGTCAAAGAATGATCAGTAGGTTCTTTCACACTCTTCACAGAATCCTTTATAGCTTCATATGGTGTTTGACATTTGGTTTTCTACCTGACTTCTTCATAGAATCATAAAAGTGTTGGCTAGAAGGAACCCCTGGAGATCCTCTAGTCCCTGTCGGAAGATGACTACTGCCAACACTAGATCAGGTCACTAAGTTTCCAGCAAGTTTTGAGAACTTTCAAGGATGGAGATTCTACTGTACTTCTGGGTACCATTCTGCTGATCATTCTGTTTTAGTGTCATTCTTCTGTCTGAATGGATATTTTTTTTCTAACATCCAGTCTGAACAGCCCAAACCATGACATGTGGTCATTCTTTTTGTGATGTCATTTATCACTGCTGAGAAGCCTCTGGCTCCATTATCCTTGTAACTGTCCTTCAACCAGTTGCGGGCTGCTTGCAGATTCCCTCCCTTAGCCTCCTCTATTCCAGATTAAAAAAGCTCCCCTTCCTCAGCATCTCCTTGTAGTCTGTGTCATAAGCTTACTAATACTCTAGAATCCTAACTGTCTTGATAACCTAGGCCCTTGTGAGTTTTTCAACACCTCTTTTTCACTAGGGTGGCCAAAAATAAATGCAGTACTCCACGTGTGACATATATAATTTATGAAGAGAGTGTACTGTTAACTCCAATTCAGTTTGGTATCCATTGTAATCTCATGGCCTTTTTAGCTGAGCTGATGCTCAGGCTATTGGTCCTCAAATTGTACTGATGGCTACTTAATGCAGGTACAGAGCTTTTGACTCCTCTAATAATTGAATTGGAGGAGGTTTCTGTTGACCTAATCTCAAATCACTCTGGACTGAAGCTTTACTGCTCTACAGTTAAACCCTATCCTTGTTCCCAGTTTATTATCATCTGCAAGTTTGCCTTTAGTTTTATCATCCAGGGATTTAGTTAAGCAACTGAACAAGATCAGCCCCAGTATTGCTTATTCCTTATTGCCTGCTAGTTAGATATTGAGCCACTGATTATTGTCCTTTGAGCCCTGCAGTCTAGACAACTTTTAACTCATCTCTTTTCAGAGTTCTTCTACTTTGGCATTGTGGTCACATGTTCCCCAAAAGCATATTCTTTCAAGGGAAAGGTCTGAACCCTTATGAGTTTTCTTATGAGTTCGTATGACAGTGTTTTGTCAAGTAACACATAGCAAAAAGAAATCCCGTGTCAGCACTTTGAGGTAGACCTCTTTCCCAGGGAAAACAAATTGGGAGAAATAAAAAACTATGCCAGTGATCATGCAGCTCTCACAACCATGCAAAAGCAAATGTTTTGCTCTAACACAGAAATTATAGGAAGCTGCTGAATATTTGCATGTTCCATTGGATATCAGTGCAGTCTGGAAGATGGAAAATAAAAACCTCCCCTCAAAGTATTGCTTCTGCTAAATTCCTGCAGTTAGAAAAGCCCAACATGTTCAGAAATCAAAACCAAATTACATACCAGACAAGTGAAATAATTTTTAAGCATTTGTCGTTTCAATATTGTTTTCTTCTTCCCTCTCTGGCTCAACTCCAGTGAACAGACACTCACAGATGTCTGAGCCAACCTGCCAGCTGTAGCTTGGGAAAGAAATTTCTGCATCAGGATGCTTCCATCTGCCCCACCCTGCCTGCAAGGATGGCTGTAGACAAATTAAAATATCTGGCAAGCAAGACTGGTATTTCAACAGTGACTTCTGGAGCTAGAGACATCATGAGGAAAGTTTGTGCCTTCTGCACAGAGGTGCAAGTCCTCACAGTTTCATCAGCCAAGCAATCCAAAAGCTCAGAAGATGACACACTTACCCTTACCAGTAAGCAGTGAACTTGAGTTTGACAATAATGCTTTTAACTCCGTTTTTGCGTCTCATTTAGTTTGTGGCAGCCATCTTGCTGTAATTCTCAAAATATAATCCTACCACACTGGTGCGTCCAAAGAGAGTCTTTCTCAGAACTGGCATTACAGGTACAGCCTAGCCCTTAATGATTTTAAATTCTCAAATATTTCTGCATGTATTGATTTAAAATGCATTTCAGCTTACATTGAAATGACAAATATAACATCACACAGGCTAATTTAAAAATTCTTGGTGTAGAGTAATTAACTCATTGTAAAATAGAACTGCTGTAATTGTCCGGTACCTCTGTGTCTAGAAATGTCTGTGATGACCTGAAGCCTCTGAATCACAGTAAGACATTGCTGAGTGCTGCTGTCCACTCTAATTGCTCTGCTATTGGATTTCACCAGAAAATAAAAGCAAGATGTGCCTATACACTCAGAACATATTAACAGTAGTTTAAGAGTGCCTATTTGACATTATACCTCATTTAGATGTCATTTGATTTTGCTATATTATAGCTATATACGCTATATTGGTTCAGTTGTCTTCTGTGTAAGTGTGATGGTAGCCAGACTGTTTGGAGAAAGTACTTTCTGACGCCTGTGTTATGTTGGAATCATGGGGTTCCCTTGTCTTTAGCTTCCGTATTCAGTGAATTTATACCATATCACAATTGTCCATATTTCATCTGAATTTTGAAAGAAGCCTTCCCCCCCTTGCACTCCTACCTTCCACAGTATTATTTCTGTGCTATATACCAATTTTTTTGGCACTTATTGAAATCAGTTTCTTTTAGATTGACAAATTGATATTGTTATTATAGATCTCTTTTTAATAGCTCATGTTTCTTATCTTCTGTATCTGGGGTTTTTTTTTTGTACAGAATTTGTCAGTTCTGAGAATGTAGTAGAAAAGTCTGGTCAAGTATTTATAATGACAGCAGGTGAAAGCACACATTTCATTACCAACCACAATTTTTAAAATATGCTATCACAAAACCCCAACTCATTTATAATTTTTAATGTTCTGATCAGCTTGTCTGTGTTGTGGATAACACCTGTATGCACAGGAGAAAGACAAACTACAATAAAACCATCAAGTGTTTAAAGCTTAAATCCACTAAGCATCTGTGTTACTGGAAGTTTTGACATTATTTAAATGCAACGTTACCATTGTAACTGAAGTCTTTCCAATACAGAAAAGATTATATCTAACTATATTTCACAATGGGAATAGGTATTTTTTCTGAAATCTGATCATATGCAGTTACCTTCCTTAGCAAAAGAGAACTGATTTCTCCTGTGAGATTCCTGCACTTTGTAAGATTGCAACAGAAAATGGAGCAATTGTCAGCTACCCAAGCCCAGAAGCATTGAATTTTCTGGTTTATTTCATATGAAAAATCAGGACACAAAGCCTTACACTATTATAATGTTCAATTTATACATTTAAAGTTTTGGAAGATGAGAAACATGAAAGTTAGAACTGAAAATGAAATCTTGACTCTTTCCCTGCAGCAAACGATTAATTGTGTTTATTACTGCATAATTGTGTTGTAACAATTAGCCCATACATTTTTTCCCTCTTCAACAAAGGCCCAAATCCTGCAAATTCTTGTTAGCTACTGGATGTTTCCTGGGACCATACACAGTATGTAAAGTTAACTATATGCATAAATTTTTATATGGTTAGATATGAACTAATTTCAGTTAGGAGAATTTGGAAACTTAAAGAAACGGCAACAAAAAGTTGTCATCAGTTTTACATATCGTTACAAAACCTGAGTCCATCTGTGTTAATACTAATGCATGGTTCCAGAATTACTGTGAAAAAATTTTACACTGTGGTGAATATCTGTAATCTAACTTTTTCTTCAGTGGATCAGTTCTGGCGCACATCCCACAGAATGAGGCAACACCAGAACTGGAGGGAGATGGTAGTGTGTGTAGTGGACACAATGAATGTTTAATTCTGGACTAGTAACATTATCTCCAGTGACACTTTTCAGCAACGAACCAAATCAAAATATCAAGGTGACTGATTTATATAAAAGGATTTATGTAACCATGAATTCATGTTAAGATTCATTTTTAAACAGGGAAAGCATCTGTAATTTCCATAACTCTAGTCTTTGAACTTGTATATAACTTTATTCCATTTATTTTTTATATTTACCATATTATGCAATTGTGTTTACTTTCAATATATTCACAGTCACTTCAAAATCCTGGTAAAGCAGCAAGCATCTACAATACCTCATCCCTGCTATTAGTTCCTAACAAAGAACATAAGGTATTTAGCATTTGCCCTGTGAAGCATGCTGGAGTTAACACATCCTGATTTATTCGTTTCAGCCATTAGTGGCAAAACAAAATAACGTGGAAATGCTTTTGGTATCCTGTGGTTCCTCAATTTGTCTAGTTCCTGACTTATGATTTATTTTTCCTAAATTCCATTGTCACTGGGCTCAGCAGCACCCTCCCAAATTCTGCAGTGACACTGGAGATAGGGAGGGCAGGCATGGCTTCCTTTTGGAGGCAGGAGGTCAGGCAGAGTGTTAGAAGGGCAGCTTGGGGTCAGAATAATACAGTAGGAGTACAGAGAGTACAGTTACGTTAGCATATTGTTCTGGGGCTGAGAGTCTTTTCAAACCCTGATCCATCTTCATCCTCGTAATTAGGCGATCTGCGCTTTCAAAGGAAGTGTTGCTATGAAACATGTTGGCAAATGAAGGCAAATTTGAGGCCTGCTCGTTTAAGTGTTGGGCTCATTGTTCTTGGCAGTGTAATTGGTGATCAAGAAGGCAATAAAACGGCATGGCCATTAAATGGCCCGAGCTGAAATTGAAAAGGGAGCATTTATACGCTGCAAGCTGCTGCGCGGAGGCTGTAACTTTCACCCTTATGTGAACCAGAGTTTACGGAAAGGCCTGATGGCATGGCTCTTGTTTCACCTCCCGGAGGCGGAGAGAAAAGAAGGAAGGAAAAAAAATCAAAACTAAATAGAATTAATGAGCCTTCACACATTGTCCTGTTTCTTTTGTTGTGAAAAAGCTGGGCGAAAATTAAATCGGATAAGAGAGGGTGGAAAAGAAACACCATTAATATCAGGTTGTAAATTCTACAAAACATTAACTTCATTACATGGCAATTACTGTCTGTAATTGGCAGAATGAAAGATTCCACTTTCTCATCAGTTACTAGTTGTGTAGGACTCAGCATTTTTTTTTTCCTTGGCAAAGGTCACACCACTGATATAAAGAATACCTTAATGTGAACTAAAACTATAACAGGTTCTTTTGCAAGTAAGCAAGGGTGTAACTATTAATTGCTACTAAACGGCTTGCTCTGTTATTGTCTGCCAAAACATGGCTCACAACTTAGATAACAACATTAATGATGTAAAAAGGAAAGCTTTTATTATTTCATGACTACTTGGTCCTACTTGTTCAATAGAAGAAAAACATGATTTAGAAAGGGATAAGATTCTAGAGAAGCAATGTTTGCTTTTGAAAATAGTTACCTCAAGAATTTCTTTAAAAAACTTGTCAAGGGTGTGCATGGCAATGAATATGTTGTTTGAAGGAGCATTGTAATTTTTTACAATTTCTGTTATCATTATACCTTTGGATTGACTTTGCTTTTCATTTATCACTCACCTAGTGCATTTATGAAAATATTCCACATATGCTGTAAGATGAGCTGTATCCTGCCTCAGATTAATGTCTGTAACTTCAGCTGAAATCACGTCCTTAAGACACATGTTCAATGTCTAATGGATTTTGTGAAGCAGCTGTAAAGGAAGACATCTAGTCTACATCAGTCTTGGAGTTTTCTAAAGGATGTACTTATTTCAAGAATTACATAACAAAGGAATATGATGAGGGAAGAGATCAGTTTTTCACACAGACATAAAAATATATAGTTGTGTTTATTTTTTTTGATCACTAATGGAGCCAAACAGAAGTCAAAATTTCAGAATTTCTGTCACTGAATGTCAACATTCACCTCAAAACACTGCAAAATACAGAGTGAGGAACTATGTCTAAATTAATTTCAGAAATATTGAGCTACATGATTTGATTATTTTTTATTAACAGAAAGCACTGAAACATTGTTGAGTCAGAATATTTTCATTTTAGTTTATTGGATAAAAATTGTTCATGTCCTTTCTGAACTTTACTGTGCTGTAGGGCGTTCTCTGGGCTGTCGTTCAGGGCTGCCAGGTTCCCACTGCTCTCTGCTCATCAGACTGTTCCTCTTTACGCACAGTATGCCATTTCCAACATGGAAGGCACAGTCCCACCAAGATTTACTTTTGAGGGAGAAGAGCTTAAAGGATCCTGAGTGGTCCAGATGACTTCTGTGAGATATGCGTATTCTATCACAGGCAGATACAATGCTAATACAAAACCAAAATCAGTTTAATTTGTTCAATACATCAAAATGATAAAATATTCATATTATACAAATTCATAATAAATTCTTTCATATCAGCAGAGTGAAATTTCCTAATTAAATATTCAATATTTGTGGACAAAATTTTTAAATTGAAAGTCACTTAACAATCACTTTTTAAGTAACTACTTATTTTTATTGCTTTTACTTAGTTTTACTCATTATTATTAATTTGATAAAAGCATTTTCTGATATGCTTCATCATATTATTGTTGGAACATCTGTGACTTTATAGTTGATATTTTTGCTGTTCGTCTTCTGAATATTTTTTAAAATGAAAACTGCATTCTCTCCTGCCCAAATAGAAAGATCCAAGTGCATATTAGTAATACCAGAAAAAGGCCACAACAGGAATACTTTCACCATGTTTGAACTGGTTCAAGGAAGGGAAGTCATAAGAACTCCCTGAGGCTAAGAATAGTCTGTAGTTTGGAATACATGCAAAAAGCTTGCAGATCCATTTCTTTTCTAAGAAATATAAAACAGAGTGGGGAAGTGGATAAGGTGGAGGAGAGATGTCTCAGGAAACTGTCAAGCAAAAATCTGAGGAAAGTAAAATTATTCACTATTTCAAACCATTACTGTCAATGAACCTTTGTTTGTCATGCATACATAGGCAGAATCTGGCCTGTGATGAATTGCATTTTGAACTACATTTGATTAAATATAAAAAGGAAAGGATTCAATCAGATATATTGAGACATCATGAGCTTGTCTACTGGTAAGTGCAAGAGTAAGTTAAATTGTGATTGGCTCACAGCACTTGCTCTTTGGCTACTAGAGCTACAGCATGCTTGTAGAATTGTACAAGTAATTTCTCTGCATGGGAAACTTGCAAGAATGATATATCAGCCTGGTTTCATCACAGCATACGAGAAGTCTCTCTGACAGCAGGTCATCAGCTAATTTGATTTTACATCTGATAGCCACTAAGTCCAGCTCAAGCCCTCAAGTCTTATGCAGCCACGTGAAAGAAGCTCTTGCTGAAGCAGGAAAGCTGCGTAGTGTGATTCAGTGCAATGCGATAGTCTGAATGAGCTGAACTAGCCTGGGAACTGGAGGCAGCAGAGACAGATCAGCATCGCACTCCTCATGGACCAATTAGCACTGCCTAAAAAGGACACAAATTAATGTTCTTCCATGGTGCTTCACTGCTCAGCAAAAATGTAACAGGTCTGCTCAGTAGAGTGATGACATTGCCAGGGTCTCCAAGTCTGCCCCACCCCAGCCAGTGTTCCACCATAAGACCTGCATGAAGGAGTCAGGAGCCAGATCCATGTTTCTTAAAATAGGGTTACTGGAACGGATAAACACATACAGACAAGACTGATAGTGTTTTCATCAGTATCAAAACAGGAACAAAATGATGTACTATAACTGAGAAATAAGCCCTTTCCTAGTCACTTTTGCTGGCAATTTAGATGCAAAAGTTTGGTTTGGAAGTTGCTTATGGGCCTAGGATATTGGTTGCAGCTGGGATATATTTTGTGCATAGAAGAGAAAGTAATATGAGGACAGAGGTAATATAAGGCTTTTCTTTTTAGAAAACAATATTATTTTTTACTCCCTTCTTCACAGTATTATTTCAGTGTAGAAATGCATTTAGTATGTTTTTTTACCTTAAAAATGCCCCATAGACAGTGTTACTGTTTTCAAGAAGACCTGGAGAACAAAATTCAGGTTTTAGTAATTTTTCTATTAAAATTATAATAAAGGAACAGAAAAAATTCTGCACAACATTAATATTCTATTTTGTTACTGTTTGAAAAGTAGAACTGAAGAGAAATCAGCTAGAAATTCTCCAAAAAACTTCAGTAATAACAGCAGGCAAAAAAGTTCTAAAATCATCTATAATCTGAATTTTCACATTCTAAAATATGAAAATAGAAACAAGTTTATTAATGTTTTTAACTTATTTGTCACAGATTTTTCTTCCCAGCTGAATCAACACAACCATCCAGAAGTGCGTGACTGTATTTGGGGCAGTTCTTCACCACACATGCAGCTCCACTGGAACTGTCGAAAGTGCCTGGCATACCTCTAGAATTAAGTGACTCTTTCATTCTTTGAGCATGACAATACTGATTATGATCAGTGGAGACAATCTTAAACTGCTTCAGTAGCCTGCACCCTGTCTTTTTAAAGGGAAGAAAGAATCCATCTGTTTTCAATCCTGTTCAGCCTTCAGCCTATTTTCTTGGACCACCAGCCAGTACCCAGGTTCTGACAATTTGTATGTATTGAAAAGTAAACTCAAGTTACAACCTGAGTTTTTGCCTGTGCATTCCATTTCTATACATTTTGAGTGATGGTGATTTTTAATTTGAATTCTGAGTCTGTACAGAAGCATAGTTTAAATTAGTACAGCTTTTCAGCCACAAAGTGCAAAGGCTTCCTGCCTCTTAAGCATGTGAGATACCATTTTTCTCAAGGAAGCCATATCTACATCTGTCTTTGAACCAAAAGCTGTTCAGTAGCTATGTAATGCATTTTTGTCAGCATGACACAGCTTTGTCTATAATTTGGCAAAATATACTTCTGGAGCAGGGTGTAGATACAGTAAATCCAGCCTCAAAAAATGCAGCAGTACCTCACATTCAGAAAATATCACATAATTATAGACATGTGATGTCATTCTAGACTTAAGTCTAGCCAGTCAATTTAAGGAACACCACAGAGACACGGGACATGTAGTTTCAGGGGACAGTTTAGCTCAAAAATAATATCTCAGCTAGACTTTTTTTTCTTAAATGTGGGTATGGCTAGTATTTTCTGCAGAGGCTAGAATTGAGTGACACTTAAAAGAAATCACTGATTGAAAAGGTTTGGGTGTCTCTTTAGAGTTCTGAGATGTAATAAGATTCATGCCGGTCCTGCAAGTCGCATTTTTCTTTCTCTAGCTGGATGTGGGATTTATTCCAGTCAGAGGCCCAGGGAGTGATATGGCAATCCATCTTAGGATAATTATGTGAGCATGGCCACATAAGATCTGATGCCCTCAGGACAGAGCACACTTCCAACTTCTTTGTAAAATTATCTTAAATACTTCATCAGGGCAGTTCACATACCAGTTCCATAAGTGCTTCTTTCTAAAGCTTTGTGAGGATGTGGGTGGGGGAATTAGTCCACACCAAGCTCATTTTTGGCACACTGAAAAACTTGTGTTTGTATGACACATCTCATGGGATATATTACGTGATGAGATAGGAGTGTAAAGTATAGGGTTTTTGGAAGTGTCATAAGATTGCAGCAGATTAACCATTTGTTACTGTTCACATGGGAACATCTCTTTTTATTGAGCCCTACTGTACCCAGTACAGGCCTTCAATTTCCATACCTTACTGATTTTCAGTTCTTGATCCCATTTACTTTTTTCTTCTGAGGGCATATTAACTGTTTGTCATGTTCTTATTTAAATGCCTGAATTGATTCTTCATTTGCACTCATGTTTTGAGCTCAGTCTGAGTTTGAGTAGTGCTGTATGATGGAGTGTGCCTTTTTCAAGTAATTTTGCTGTTCAGACACCCAAACACAGCATGCACTTACCATAAACACCAAAGGACTGTAGGAGAAGGGATCTTGTAGAAGCTAATTTAAAGACTTTTTTCTAAATTACATTCCAGCCAATTGAGTGGGCACCAATGGAAAACTCATGGTTACTCAGTGAATGCATGAAATTTGCATGTACTTTATCTTTCAGGTTAGTGCAATGTGCCAAGTTCTCCCACTGTTTTTCTTTCATTTTTACTAATAGCTGCATGATTTCTTCCACTAAATATTTTACATGCTACACTTGCAGATTTTTTAAAAATATATTTTTACAGATGTTTTCTGCTAAAACTCATTACAAGTCTGAAAGAAAATGTTTTCTTGAGAATTTATGAGAAAATTTGAAATGAGAAAATGAGAAAATTTACGAGAATTATGAGAAAAGTATGTTTTCATGAGAATTTATAAAAATCATTCTGAAACATAGAATATTCTTCTGTTCCATGGCAGTCAAGCTGATGGCAAGCCCACCAGTTCAAGGAGTGATCTACCAGATGGATGGTGGTCAGACCCCTCTGTTTGCACGGGTTTAAGTTTCCTTCTTTGTGCTTATTATGATCAGAGTGCATACTCCTATTGATTATTTTCCCATTCACAAACCATCTTGACCATTATCTAGACCTTTGCAATTATACCAAGTGGCTGCAGAGCAAATGCTTTTTAATTTGACTGTTAAGTGGTGTGTCCTTTGCTGGAGACCTAAAATCTGCTCACTGTTTCATAGCTACCTTCCTTCTGGGTTTGCACAGGTTTTATGAGAGTATGGGATAACTGATGGCTGGAATATGCAACTGGAGACAGAGAGAATCCTAAGCATCAGAGCTGCTGTAATTTATTTATCTGCCCAAGAGAATATGGAACATAGGCTTTAATGAGAGCTTTGAAGAAGACCAGGCTGCAGCCCATACTACCAAGGCAGACTTTTATTTAACAGAACATTCATGACGCTTGGCCAAATGCTACCACAACTACCTGAACAATTACTCTACTGATGTTCTCTGTCTGAAAACCTGCCTGTCACTGCACAGCTCAGAGTTGCAAATTCTCTTTTCCCATTCATTTCAGGATCCTTGCTGAAGTTTGCAGATCTTATACTGAGCTTCTTTCATTATAGTTATTATTGTTCGACTGGTTTCATGCACTTGTCTCCTTCAGCTGGCTCTTCTCTTAACAAACAACAGTGTTTGGTAAGTTCACAAAATTTGATTAAACATAAGCTGTGGCAGTCTCACTGCAAAACCCAAGATACACCCAATAAAATTTTATTATTCAGTAACTTAACTCCAGTCAGAAGCAACACTTTTGCTGGTTCCCTGTTTTACAGTTGTGCAACCATTTTGCAACCTCTTCCAACAGAAGAGATCCAGCAGCTGAGACAGCCTTCTCTGTCAGTAGGACTGAGGTTTAGGCCCACAAGAAGGATGGATGTTCTGAGCGATTGTTTTATGCAGAATACATAACTGTTGAAAGCTGTTTACTTCATTGACTTGAAAGCAACAAAGCTTCATTATGTATTTCTCAGTCCTGCCCTGTAAGTTTTCCCTTCTGCCTTGACACCAAGGCTTCTTCTGGTCCCTCCAGCCTCTTCCTTAGTTCACAAGCCACAGACACCTAAAGCCCTGCACTCTTCTTCTTGAGGGCCTTTGTTCAAAAGTGAAACATGATGAAAAAACAATATTTGCAAAGACTTCCTCTCTGCATTTTAAAATGTTTCTTCTGACTTTTATTTAAATGATTTTTTTAAAAAATAAAAATTTAAGGAAAAGAGTGGATGGGTTTGTTTTGAGTCTTCTGAAATGTTAATAGTTCTGAATTTTATGTTCTTTGATAACACTATGCCACAATTCCTTTACTGGCTACAAAAGTAAGAAGAAGATCAGGATTTAAGATATAAACACACTGAAATATTATCAAGAATGTCACCATTTACCTGAAATAGGATTTTAAAATAAATAAGAAGACAGAATAAACAAACTCCCACTTATTTCCCCCTTTCCTTATAAGACAGTTTTGTAAATATTACTTTTACCTTTATTAAATATAGAATTTCCATAGCAATCTCAAATATGTGTTTTATTCATTTTTAGAATATAATACTTTATGGAAGCTCTATTATTTTTCCTACAAAAATCTCTGGAAATACCACGTCTATCAATGTCAAGAATGTGTATACTGATAAAAGTCCTGATTTTGATGAGTAAATAACAATGAAAATGAGGTGTTTGTCTTGACAGTAAAAAAAATTGTAATAAATCATTTATTTTAGTTGTAAATTTATGAAAACATTCACATTATTATTTCTTTTGTTTTGAACCACCATTGGGTAAACCTTAAAATTATGCCATAGGAGAATAATAAATCTCTGGCTCTCTTATGGTTAAGTAAACAGTTATAACATAGTAAAGTCTGTTTGACAAACTCTCTTTTGAACCAGAGGGTTATCGAAGTTGTCTTCTTTGTAGTACAAATCCACCTTAACACAATTTCTAACAAATAGCCTAGGTAATAATACATGTGATTAAAATTCTTTTTATTTTAAGGAGGAAAACATACTTAGTTTACTGTATGTCATAAACCAGAAAGTTGCATTTCCATATTCCCACAGTGTGAGTTCATATTACACAATATAGTGTCAGGAATGAAGACAAGATATTTATGGTTTTAAGGAAGTACAAACCCACCCTTTCTGTAGCACAAATGAGTAATTAAAAGGCTTGTAATTGGTTGTGTCCACAGATTTTAAAATTATGACATCTACCCATCTTTTCATGTACCTCCTTCAGAATCCAGATGCACTTTGTTAAAGAGTTCATTCAGTCACTTGAAACCACCTCAGTGAAATTATCTGGTTTTGCCACTCTGTATCTTTACATACCTCTAGAGTTTAAAGCTTTTCTTAAAGCAAAAAATGGATTTCATTCTCTCTTCCTATAAAGCATTGCACATGCTAAAGCTGACAATCCCAGAAAGTGAGGTTTGAAGAAGATATTTAAAATTATTTTTCCTAAAAAGGAAAAATATTAAAATACTGAAGGTAGGCAGTTCTAACGAAATACAGCTCTGAAGTACGGTACTGCTACATAAAAATTAAATTGATCAAACCCCATAAAATTTAAAAATATTCCTTTGTCAGTGGGCAGTGAGGAAAACTTAGTGCAGAGTCTCCACGTATGTAGGGTAGAAATCTATCAAATTCGTATGTCCAGGCCTTTTAATAAAAAGAATCTACATGTCTACTGAGACACCAAAACAAGAACAAAGCAATGAGATGTCCAGCAATATCAATCATTTTCTTGCAGTGGATGAAACATTTTGATTAAAACTGCAGCAAATATTTGAAGGTCTTTTGGTACACTTGAAATACTCATTGTAATTTCTTGTAATCTGATTTACAACCAAAATCCCAGGTTAAAAAAAAAAAAAAAAGTTTCAAAATTTCTGTTAAAATAGCTAAAAATATTGGTAAAGCTAGGAGAAGAGCAAAAACATACATACCTATATAAACCATGTATAACTATGGAAGTACACCATTTAAACCTATATAACAGGATGGTTGCCTTACCTTACTATTCTTTTTGTGTATAACCTTCTCCTGCAGAATATCATGACCCTGTATTGCTTAGAAGTTTTGATACTTAACTAAAAAATGAAGCAAGTAAAGTGGACAAAGAAAAAAGAAACAAAACAAAACAAAACAAACAAACAAAAAACAAACAAACAAACAATCAAAAAACCCTAGGATTTTTCTTCCTGGCAAAAAAGCGGAGTTTACTCCCCAAAATTATCATGTCAGACTAAGTCATCCAAAAGCCTTGTCCATAGACAAAAAATTCCTTCCTTACCTCAATGTTTAGCTGCTGGTAACCAAGCCTTCTTGGCCTAAGATGTGGTCCTATACAGATATAAATGTTGTACTTAGTAGATGTCCCTGTCCAGGTTTCTTTGTAGTGTGTTGGTAGTGAGGAGCTGGCCTCTGCCTTGACAACACCACCATGTTAGTTCAGGAACTGGTGTTTACCATTGTATATTTTGAAGAAACTTATCCTATTCCAAGATGAGGTTTCATTTACTGTATGAAAGCAGTGTATCTGCCTCATGGGTACTTAGACAAAATGCTCTGCAGGCCTTAAAACTGTCCAATGAAGTCTCAGGTCTGCAGGATCTGCTGTGGGTTATGATAAAGTGTATTAGGTTTGCTGCAATTTCATATTTTTTTAAAATAAAGAGATTAAGATTAAGAAATTTTAAAATTATGCAGTCCAACAGACTATGTAGTCCATTCTTCCTTGAGAACACATTGAAGACGATGCAGAGATTAGTTGTTCCCTAGAAAAGGAAAGCTGATAAAGTCCTTCAGGGTAACTGAGAGGTATCCAGATGGAATTTTTGTATAAATTCAATATATTTGAAATTTACTGAGATACTAATGTTTTCTAAAGGAACTGTCCTAACAGGTTTAGGGATCCAGAGTCTTACAAAGGTCTTCAAATAGTAAGAGCTGTAAGAAGAAAAGAAAGTATTATTTCATTTACGAATGAAATCACAAGGTCAGAATGTAAAATAAATTAAAAGAACACTCTACAACTGAGGCATGTGCAAAGAGGAAGCAGCATACCGGTATCATAGATATCACTAATGGAAGAGGAGAATGCAATTGGTGAATATATTGCTGTATTCATACTAAGATGCTTTTATAGATTGTTGAAAGGAAAGTGAAGAACCTACAGATTCTTCAACAACATTGTGATCCTCTGAGCCTGCATGCCAAAATTTTATTAGCTGTAAGACAAAATGTTGCAAGAAATATCTAGAAGAGATGAAGAAATGAGAATCTCACAGCCAGGACATGGAAGTGTTTCTCCACACAGCCTTTCCCCTTGAGCTTGAGGCCTGGCCAGGCACTTATCTGGGGTGCAAGGTGACCAAGACAGTGTTGTACTTACTGACCACTTATGGCTTGAAGACTTTACAGTTGGTGACTGAGTTCTTAAGCCAATACATGATGTGTCCACAGCATGAGAGCTGCATTTGAGTTGCTCAGATGATGCAAGTTGGCCACTGCTGGTGTACAGTAAGTGGAGTAACCCACAAAACACACTGTGCAGGCTAGCTCAAATACTACATTAGTGTTGCTGCATTCCCTGCAGACGGTAACTTGTCTGGCAAAGAAACAAGGTTACAGATAGAGAAAGAAGGCTCTCTAAGTGCTTAAGCTCCAGTTTATGATATGAACAGCAGCACCACGCAATTCAGAACTGTCCCTGACTGTGTCAAAATGTCACTAGTTTCCTAGCATATGAGGCCACAGTGCTGGCATTAGAAATAACATGTTTTTCTTTTGGCCTGAGGGGGAATTGAAATGCCTCTCTAAATAGACCTCACTTCTTGCCATAAACGCTATAGGACACGAGGATTAAAGGTTTTGACTGAAGGCAGCATTCTTTGTAGAATTAAAAAAGAGGAAAGAAAAAAAAGGAAAAAGAACAGCATTGGTGTGTAACAGCAGAGCTGTGTTCTGTGTTAGCCATCACAGAACGTTTAGCAGGTATGCAGGTTCAGGTGCTCAGCAATTACCAATCAAGAAAAGCAATGCAAATTATATATATATATATATTTAAAAAAATATATAAAAATATGTGTGTATATATATAATATGTATCTACACACAAGCATATATGTTTGCGTATATACTTCCATGTGATGACTAAAATATTGTGTGTGTGTATATATATATATACACACATATATATATGTAGCCATCATTCTGCACCTTTTCTCTTCTTCATGAGTAATATTATTATATAGTTGAATATGAACACAGAAACCAGAGATTAACTGGGAAGTATTTTTCTTACATATCTTTATGGATTCCTTGATTTCATCCAAAGCCAGAATGGAACTGAGACACTTTAAAGAAATCAAAAGAATTTTTGTCATTATATACAGGATGCCACAAAATGCTGTTTTTCAGAGAATTAGTGATCTAAGATAGAAATAATTATCCAGTCTGCATAAGCCAAAGACAACATAATTTTTGAAATATATGATGCTTTTGCTCTTGTAAGTATGAAATACTGAGCTAAATGATACATTTATGAAAAGCTTATCCAGACATAACAGAAATATATCTTCCATAATAATGATCTGTGAACCTCCTTAGAGAACCACTCTCCACAATTCCACACAGATAGCCTAGTGATCCGCTTTAGAGGTCTCCTTTAGGCTGGTAGAGTACAAAAGGTTGACCATTTTCCTTTTCTGTTCTCAGCCTGTGGACAGAGTAATCATTTCAAGCAGAAGCAATGTTTCACAGCCCTGCTTCCCTGTTGTTCTTATTTAAGAAGAAATAGGTGAACATTTTAAGTGATCCATCCTTAGTACAGTACAGAGCACACCCAAAATATTTAGTGTTGCTTTAGAAATACCTGTCAGGACGCCCTGCAGGCTGGGGGTTCCCTGTGGGCCAGAAGTGTTGGGGACTCCCCCAGGTCCATCATGGCAGGTCTCATCCTACCACCCCAGCCAGGAGCAGGGCAGCAGGGGGGGCAGTGGGACAGCCCCAGCCCAGGGCATTGGCCACTTCCCTGGGGACAAGGTTTCCATTACTGCCTGGAGCTGCAGTTTGAAACACCCAACAAAAAATTTACTTGCAATTTGCTGATTTTTTTTTTCCAGCCAGGCTGAAACCACATATCTATTAACATAATTATAAAATTAATGATAATTTGTTGAACTTAGTTTGATTGAGGGTTGAATAATAGTTTAGATTGATTCTGGTAATTTCTGATTTGATGTCATTATTTTTACTAATGAAAGCAATGTCAGACCTATTCCTTTTACCTTACATCTAGTCATTTGTTTGTAGTCTGTTCTGTAAGTACAGACTTAATGCCAGTATCTTATTTCAAGGCTTCTTTGCCTTTAAATAGAAAGATAAATTCTTCAGCTATAGTAAAATACTGTCCATCGCCCCTCCAAAACCTATGCCAACAGTACAGTAAAAAAAAAAAAACAACCATGGCATTTTGATATGAACATCAAAATAAACAGTTGAGTATTTATGAAGCTGATACTCAAAGCAAGGGGCATGAGAAGAATAATTTATGGGACCTGATCCACTGATTTCCCTCTCCCTGAGGCAAAACATTTGGCAAAAAAAATGTTAAAACAAGTGCTGAAAGTTAGACATCCAAATCTATTACTTACCTAAATGAATGGCGTGGTTTCCAAAGTTCTGGGTATTCTCAGGTCCCACAGACTTCTCTGTCAGTATGGACAAGTCAGAACCTTTGAAAAAAGGCAGAGCACATATTCAAGTACCAAAGAATGATTGAAACATGTAATTACAGATAGTCAAGATTCAAAATACTTCCTTTAAGCATTGTTCATCCGATTCTATATCATTAAAATAAAGATGATAGCACAAGGAGGCATTTGTGAGAGATTGTTAAATTATGTAAATATAGAACATTAGACATATGATTGCTCCTCTTATTACTGGGAGGAAAAATCTATAAAAAGAGAAGGTTTTGCAATTTGGAAACTGTATGAAAGAGTCAATCTGCTATGCCTAATACTACTTAACCACAAACTTCATAAAAATAGAAATACACAGTTGCTTTTAGAAAGCTAACAAATATTTCCTGATGTGCACACACACTGAGTCTTGATAATCACATCCTGATCCATTGCATGCTGTTACATGTAGTAACTGGATTATGCAAGGGGGAAAAAGACAAAGTAAAATCCCATCCCACCCACTCTGTATTTCCACTTTATTATTTTGAGTGTTACATTGAAACCAGCAATAAACAGCAGCATGGCATCCAATTGAAGCAAACTTTTATAACATTGTTCTGCTTTATGTGTTTATGTTTACTGTTAATAAAATTGAAGCAGCTTCTTTATAACTGTTGCTTTTGTTTGTGCATTCAATAAAAAGGCCTAGAACTGTAGCACCTTCTGTTCACATGCACTTTCCTGACCCTTTTTCTGAAATTGAGTGTGGTATGATCAGGCTAGATCAAAGTAAATGGGAAACCTGCTTTAATTACTGACTCCAAAAAATAATCAATACCCTTATCAGTGCCACAGAAGGTCTCTTCTGTTTGTGGTCTTTCAGCTCCCCACTTCAGTTAAAGAATAGCTGAGCAGCACAGCTTGTGATGTATTGCCATTTTCTGCTGCCCATGGCTTGCACACGTGATGCTTCAAACGGGCACTGAAGTGTACTTACTGGTAATTAAATTATGTGAGGTGACAATAATTAATTGATAAAAATAGCCAAGAATTCTTCAAAAGCAATAATAAGTCCACTATATTTATTTTAAAGTATATATAATTCCTTGGAAGCAAAACAATCCATAGAACAACAGATTTCCCATAAGCAGATACCCTTTTGTAATGCATACCTCAGTACAAGTCCTCTCCCTCACCCACAGTTTGAAGGCCACAGAATAGCACCATGCACATGTGTTGACCTTCTCATTTCACAGGTCTTCTGCCAATGCCAGCAGAGCTGCCTGTGATGAGGATTGGACTGTGGAGGACTGCTTTACCTTGTCTGCACTGAGCAGGGACAGGTGAGGCATTCTTTTTTTATTATTAGTTTTTATTTATTTAGTCTTGTTTGATCTGGACAACTAAACAAGGAGGAGAAAGAATATTCCTTTGGCACTCTGGAGTTCCCACACCCTTGTGGCACCTGAAATACACCCCTGAAATGGCAGCTCTTTTGCCTGCACTAAAGTGAGGGTAACTGAAAGCTTTGTATTCCTAAGACTGAACTAGCAGGTTTTCAGCACTTTTTACAAGATAAATGCAACTTTTGAACTTTTGTGGGTTGTTTAGTGTTGGGTTTGGGTTTTTGTGGGTTTTGTTTTTTTTCATTTAAGAGATACAAATAATAAAATAATTGGGGAGGAAAAAAAATAGTATAGTCACTCTCAGCAGAAGGGGTTCCAACGTATCTCAATTCACAGCTGTGTTCCTGTTGATCTTCCCTAGAAAAAGTGGGACTTATGGCTTGGAAAGCAATGATCCTGAACTACAGCTAGGATTTACAGTGTAGAGGTCACTCAGTGTGCACTCCAGTGAATTGCTGGGATTAAAAGGGTTAATGCTGCTGTAGGCTGTGTGAACAGGGAATGAGCAACTAGCATAGGAAAATGTTTGCATCTGACACTGGTTAAATTCCCTATTTAAATCCTACATACAGTACCAAAGTGTCCATTTTTAGAAGAGTATCGGAATGGGAGACGGCTCAGAAAAGAGTTGCAAAAATAATTCCATTGCTAATGAAAGAGAAGGTTGAGAGGTGACTTGATTACAATGTATCATTCATGAAGAGAAACAAGGAGCGGGTACAAATGAGCTCTTTAATCTAGTGGTGAAAGGCGTAACAAAAATCAATGGCTTGACATGGAAGCCAGACAAACTCTTTATCATTGCAGGTCTTTGGGTCACTATGGAATGTCCTTTTATGAAGCAACATGAACTAGAGGCTTGGTAGGGATTAGAGGGCACACTCAAATGGCTGTTACAGGACTAAGCTAATCACTTCCTTCTCCTGAGAACCTGTGTGGCAGGCAAAGCTACCTCTTACCATTTGGTTTGTAATCTCACTGACTCTCAGATATGAGGCAAGCAAGTGGCGTATTTACAAGATCATTTGTGGTAGATAGTTCATAAAATCAAACCACCCGCCAGCACAAGGGGATGTGTGTGTGTGTGTGTGTGTGTGTGTGTGTGGCTAGCCTTGTCAGAACCTATGGTTGTTCAACAGAAGAGTGTTGAGAAGCAACAGCTTCATGCAGGCACCATGATTGGTACATTCTTGTGGTAGCATAGCTGCATTTTATTACTTTTCTTCAATAACATTGTAACAAATATAAACCTTCACTGGATTTTTGTAAAACAGATATTTCTGCCTCTTGAGAGAAAAGTACTCTTTCTACTTCCAATTTCTCCTTTCCTTCTCCCCTGATATCCTGCCCTCACATGCAGGTAGAGTGACCCTCCAGCTGTCACTGCCAAGAAAATATTTCAGGAAACCAAGTGAGGTTAGGGTTCTCTCTGTGGGATGATATGTGATCATATACGACCCTCAGTTTCTAAGCAGCTTTCTTCAGATTAAACACAAACGGGATAATTCTTCCAGTAACATAGAGAGACTGAGATGTCTGAAAGTGCTGGCTTCTTTAACCTCTTCTCTGAAAAATTTATATGGGAAATTCTTGCTCTGTTTGAAAGTCATGGCTCCTGGATGTTATTTCTCATTTTGGCCACGGAGTCTTCCCAGCTGTCCTCTGCTTGTTGAAATAATTTCCTCCTTACAGGTCGATAAACATGGGCAACATGGCAGTTGTGGAGATTTGCTTTAGATTGTCTGTGCAGCATTAGGAATGATACTGGACAAGAAAGACAAAGGACTAAAGTGAGTGATTGGTGGGGGGAAAAAAATACTTTGAGGAATCTGGTACTAGTGAAGGCACCAGATTGTGGGATGCTTGGAGTACAAATATCTTGAGCTTGGGAACAGAATCACAAAACTGAGAAATTAAGTTGGAAAGGACCTTTGGAGGTCACATGGTCCAACCTCCTGCTCCAAGGCAGAAACAATTTAGATCAGGTTGCTCAGGTGATCACAGGAAAAGATCTAAGTGTGTGTAACCTCCTTGTTAAAAGGAGAATTAGAGCAAAAGACTTTTCTTTCTGACTGTTTCATTAATGCTTTGTATCTCTTATTTCTTTATATGCTTACTGTAGACCACATAGTTCTTCAATTGTTGTCTTAAAAGATCAGACATCTTCAAGCTGTTACAGCTCAGAAGTTTTCTGGATAATTGTTATTGGAGCTATAATCTGTACTAATGACCTCCTGATCTATAACAAGTCATTGGTCTTTGAATCCAGGTTGGAAATTCCCAGTAAGTTGTCTCCTGCTCTGTTTTAGATTTAAATACCCAAATGAGACTGGAAGATATTGCTGGATCTTAAGAACACAGGCTGCCTTCACATGGGTGAGAGCAGTTTCTGCTCATCCCCAGGCACAAGGTAACTGGCAGTAGGTGAAGAGGCTTTCAAGAGCATAAGAACATGAGAATGGCAGTACCACAGGTCCAGATAGTGCAGTATTCTTTCTGCAGATGGTGAGGCAGGGGAAAGGAACTGGACATTTCTGGAGACGTCCTTCTCTTGGCATCTCTCTCTGACCCTGTAATGAGACAGGTGGAGACTTTCTGAATCAGTGGTTTGATCCAGACTATCAAGTCTGATTGCCCCAGAGAATCTATCATCTATGAATTTGCATCTTTGAACTCATTTTCACCTCAAGATGATTTGAGATGAAGTGTTTCACAGTTTAACTATGATAAGTGTGCAAAATCAGTTTATATTTGTCACTAGCTGTGAGATCATTTTATCAAATGCTCTGTGAGTTCTACATTGACAGTTAGTCCTTATCCATTTTTCAGTCTTTTCTAGACATAGTTATATCTTCCTAAACTGAAGAATCATAATGCTTTCAGTTCTGTCAGGGTTTAGAAGCTGTGTCACATCATGATCACTCCTGCTTCCCTGCTTTTTTACCTTTGTTAGCAGCCCCATGTTCCGCTAGTTCATCAGTTTGGATGTGGCTCATAATGCTAAAATTTTGCCTAGCAATGATGGAAGAGCTTTTGCCAGATAAATCTTTGGCATAAAGATGTCTAGATGACGGGACTGATCTATTTCCCCCATCTAGTTTCCCATTTTACTGTGGAAGAACCATGAGCATGTGTAAAGCAGAGATGGAGAGGTAGGAACTCCCTTGTCTATGCTATATATGTGTCTGGGTTCTCAGCTGCTAGCCTGGTTTGATCTTACTTGTCAGTAAGATCAGCATGTCCTTTTATGTCACTAAATGTTTTGGTGTCATTAACCTCAAGAGTAGGCAGGATGTCCATGAGCCACATTGCTTGCAAGTCTGTCTCAGCAGGGAGAGAGAATTGACCTGAAGCATGATGCCTGCCTGCTGGCAAGGAGGGAGCAAGACATTCATGAAGCAGAGTATTTACAGTTGGGCTGATATGCAGTGGAACTGTAGAATATTTATGAGACTGGAGAAAAGATCGATCAGAAGGAAACAGAGACAAATAATGGGGCTGGTGACCTAGCTCAAGCTGGGATTGAATGGTCCCCCTGAATGTTAGAGGGGGGCTCTCTATGTTAGAGAGCAAGTATGATGGCTCTCTCTAGGGAATGTTCCTGACTGGGCAGGGAAAAATCCTGCTGTCTGTCAGGAAGACTGTCTGGAGAGTCCCTTGCTATGGAAGCAACTTTTTGTCCCACCTACACCTCTGAGTCCTTTCACTCAGTGAAAGGGCTAGTGGAAGAGTCATAACCTGTTCCCTGCTAGTCCTTCCTCATTCCTTGATTTCCATGTGTTGGCTCAGCCTATAGGAACTTTCTACTCCATTCTTTTGAATTCTGAGGCTAATAACAAATGGTTGCTGACAAGGATCATGCCAGCTATTCTCCTCTCAAAGAACTCATTATTATGGGATCCTGGCAATGCCAAAAAACATCGATAGATTCAAAAGGGGCAAATTCAATGAAAAAAAACAAACCACAAAACCTGAAGTGTGAGAAAGAAAAATATTATTTCTTGTGTTTTATTTCTTACACTTTTTTTACCCCAAGAGAATGTTACTGCCTGGAATCACACTCTGGATGGCTTGAGGTGAAACACTTGCTATAACCCATTATAGATTCTATTATATGAATTCTATTTATTATAATGAGCAGAGAATAGTGAATAAGATCTTAAAATACAAGGATGACCTCAGGAGAAAAGAGGGAGAGCTCATTTTTAAATACTTAGAATTTAGGAACAGATAAAACCACTTTAACTTTATAATGATGGTGCTTTACAACCTTAGGGCAATGCTATAGCTGAAAGTCTTAGGTAAATAGCTACAAAAGTGTTGAATATTCCTTATTAGTAACAGAGCAGTAATACTAGCACGCGCGCACACACACACACACACACACACACACAAGTTAATCTCAATTTAACACTTATTGTGTCTATTGCCTTTTTAAAAATAAATATTTCAGGAAGAGTAAATTCCTGGAATTCTCCAAGATAATGCTTTTGCCTACAGTGATCTGTAGAAATTAAAGAGTTTAAACAGAATACCTGTTATGAGAAGTAAATTACATTGAAATTATGTGAAGGAAGGTAAAAAATGGGAGAAAATTATTTATAATCAGTCTGAATTAGAATGAAGTCTTATTAGGAAAGAGCGGTATGTATATTTTTTTCTTTTTCCTTGGAGACCTCTTTAGGTACTTTGTTTAATGTCTAACATTCTTTGACTAGTGTGCCTACCTTTCTTTTGTTTGCTTGTTCCAATGCATCTGTTCAGCAGCCTCTAGGAGACACCAGTCAAATACCTGGCTTGTATTTTCCCTGGTAGTTAGTTAATTAACTTGATAGCAAATTCTAAAACACCAAAACAGTCTGAAACACACATATTTCAGGCCATTCTAGGAGTGAATTACAAGATTTTGTTTCCACATGAAATTTGTTTGCAGGTACTGTATACTGTATATGCTAGCTTTCTTAGGCATTACTGAGAATTGTTAAATTCACATCAGCTGTTCCAGCCTTGATTTTCACACTTTGCCAGTTCTGCCTCACAATCCTCCTCTTTGCAGAGGGAAATAAAGTAATTGCTATTTAAGTTTTCCTCAGTGGGCTGTAGACATGAAACTCTCCATGTTCTGTGCTAACAGGAAAATTGCCCCCTTAGTGCTGTGAATAATTTTAACTTTTACTTTAATATTGCTCCTTTATTTATCATATTTTCACACATTTTTAAAGTAAGCTTGAACATTTGATTCCCTCTTTTCTTTTCTGAATGACAACTCAGCCCTTAGAAAAGCAACCATATATTGTAAGAAAAATGATCAGTAAGAACTCACAAGGACTGCATTTATCAGGAGACACTTGCAAGGGTCATTTGTGTAAGGTTGAAACCTGAATGCATTTTGCCACCTGAGAACTGTGGGTTACTTGTGCGTACATTTGGAGTGGTTTTAGTACTTTCAGAAAAATATCTGGTTTTAAGATTTTGAGTGGGAATGGCCAAAAAAAGAGCATTTTTGTATAGAAGAAATTTTTATTGAGGATGAAAACCACTGAAAATAAAAGTTGGTACGGTTAACTACTGGCTTACCAGCGTATCTGGTAAGACTAGCCGTAAAGGCATGTATCTCACACCTGAATCACGATACAGAGGGAATTCAGATTGGGTTTCCCAGCTCCAGTGCTACCCCTAGCTACCGTTTCCCTGGTAAAATTCCTCTGGTAAACTAAATCAGACCAAGGCATGGGGTTAAGCACTGGCATGCCATCATCTGCAATGTTTAACTTGGAGCATGCCCTGGCATGAGGTTGACCAGGCCAGCTGATACCCTTCCATAGTCCCTAAGGCACAATTCTGGAGGCAGCATATGCTGAGAAATGTTCCTAGTAAGCATCTGGGACATGGCCACCCCATCTGAGGGAGGGAGGTGGTGTGTACAGCTCTGTAGATGAGAGCCACCCCACCTGGCCCTAGGACCCAAGGTGGCAGCTGCAGGCGCTGGACCCAGGCTCCCTCCTGCTGGTCGGTGCCAATGTCTGCTCCTTCAAAAAGTCACCCACTGCTCTCTTTTAAAAGGCTGCCTGAGATGACAGCTATCATTTGTATAATAGCTTGTTGTTTTGCTCATTGGTACGCACCTGGAATGTGGGAGATTTGGGTTCAATAACCTCATCAGCCCAGCCTCAGGGTATCCCAAACCAATAACTCTTTAATATTAAAATACAGAAGCTGTTCTTGAAGCAAGGAGTGGAATCTAGGTCTGCCCACCCCCAGATGAATACCATAGGCACTAAGCCACAGAGTCATGTTCCCTCTTGCACTTCCTTTTACATCTTCTGTGGATATATTGCATTCTTTCCTCTGCAGACGCAGGGTTTCAACAGCAGCAGCCCTCTCCTTTCCCAGCTGTGTGGGTTGTGGTTAATGCAGTCTCCTGGGAGAGGGGAGCCGTGATTCTTGATCTTTTCAGATAGAGCATATTGACTGAGTCTCAAATGCCCCAGCCTCCAGGGAATTCATAAAAAGGAAGGTGATGATACAGCTGTTATCCTTCTTTTAGAAGAGGACATGCACCATCACCCTTTGCATGGGACCCAGCAAAGTCTCTGCATGCTTGCCTGATGGCACAGAGCAGCTCCTGCTCTCTGGGTCGCTGTCAGGCCATGGCCCCACACACATATCTTGCCAGATAGGGCACTGAGCCCAGGGAACTTTCCAGTCAGACAGCCAGCCAGGTAACTCTACCAACAGGTGGAAGGTGTCTGTGAATTTCTGAGGTTGTGGTTTGGATCTGTGCTGCACCTCCCCAGGTTCTGCCAGGAGATTTACGACCTTTTGGGGAATATATCCCCTCCTTTTTAGGAGGTGGAAAAACATCTTCACCTCCTGGCAAGTTGTTCCTGTTGCAGTTACTCACATTTTTATGAAGTTGCCTTTCCTCCTTTGATTTTTTTTTTAGTCTTTAGGTTGGGTTCTCAAGAAGACTTTCTCTGCTTAACAGAAGAACCTTTTAAAATCAGATATCTTCTACTTGTACAGATGCTTGCAGACAAGGATTAAGCCTGTTCTTAAGCCTGTTCTGTTTAAACAGATTCTGATCTTTAGGTATCTCACTGTAAGACATATTTCAAGGCCTGTGAATCCATCCCACAGTGATTTCAACACAGTCAGCAGAGATTAAGTGGTTTAGATTGTGATTTTTGATGTGATTTCAAGATTCATTTTATACAGTCAGAGGGTGGGGATATCATAGTAATGAATGTCAGACAAACTTGTTTTATATATTTATTATGTGAAAGAAAGCCTTTGACATTTCAGTTCAAAATTAACAGAATTCTGTTATCTAATGTCTTTTCAAGGCTGTACATGAAAATAGTAAGTAAAAATTCAGTAGTTGGAAGTGGGTTCCTGTAGAGCAAATTTTTTTCTCACAAAAAATATCATTTAATTGGTCACAGTTAGCTAAGTGCACTGGAATCGAATGGGAATTGAAAGTGAATTGACCTCCTGCCCAAACAGTTTTCCCTCTGGAGAATGACTTAAAGACAATGTTGATGAGGTGCAGAAAGATTACATTTATGTTATCTCTGACAGTGAGGTCTTTCAGTGCAGCTTGTCAGACAGTTGCAGTAGAAACGTATGTATTCTCAATAAAACCTAGAATTTGAGACTTCCTTGTGTATACTGACATATGTAATAACTAACATGTGCATTTTTAAATGCACGCTATGTGTATATAATATCCCCTGAATCTATATTTAAATAGGTTTTCCCACTTGAAAGTCAGTGTAATGACTTTCAGTTAAATACACCTGAAAATTATAAATACTTCATATTACTTTTTTTAAATTTAAGAATCATGCATGCACAAATATATTTCTGTTCTGGATTTCTGCTTGTTTTTTATGGTGACAGGACCCATCAGCTTGGCAATGATGACTTTGAGGATGCTTATTGGAAGACCAAGCTGCATTCCTTTAAGAGTTAGGAGTATGACCCTGCTTTCTGTCTTTCGATCTTCAGCAGTAATGATTCAGGACATGACTTCACTGTATTTTAAGGCATAACACTTTGACTTCACAACAAAATAAAGTACAAAATGTGTACTCCTGCTATGTGGTGGTTTTGTGCCCTCTTAGTTCCTTCCCTTTCACATGATTTATAATCTGTGAAAACTATGGGATAAACCACATAAAATCATTTAATAAGGGAAAGAATGTCACACCACAAATGGCACATTGCTAAAGAGACTGTTTGATCATGAAAACGTTGAACCTGGAATAACACTTAGCAAAAAGTACCTGAATAATAATTCTTAAGTATCCAAAGCAGTTTTACTTGGTAAAATTTATTTCTGAGTTACACTGAATCATATTCTTGTATTATTTGTGCATTTCATGTCCTTTATATGAGGTCAAAGTTCTGTGAATCTTCCTGTCTGACATCTGTATACCAGATCAAGTATACAGCCATCAAGTAGAGAGATTCAAATTAAAATATTGCTGTTAAATTATATTTTAATTCAGCTCTAGTAGAATTGAACTAAATGAGTGTTTGTGTATTCTTAAAATAAAATTGAACAAAGTGTTAGCATACTTCAATACTTCCTGAATGTCCTACAAAAAAGTGTTTTATTGCAAACCTTTCAATTACCTCCAAAAATCCAATACTAGCAAAAGTGGTGTCATAACTAAATTATTGTAAATACCAGTAGATATTTAGGATGTCATCAACCTTCTTGGTCAGGCATCTTAGTTAATTTAGCCAATCCACTTTTAATCATTATGTGTTTAACATATCTTGGAAATAAGTTTACTGGTTTTTGTAAAAATTAGTAAAGAGTTCAAGACTCAGTTTTTGTGATGTGGTTTCATCACATTAAAGTTGATAACACTACTGGATTTTTTTCTTCTCTTGGTTTGCTCTGGCTAACTATTCTGTACCCTGCAGAGAAGAGACCTATTCAAGTAGCAATATAATTTGCTTACAATGTCAGACATAGGATAAAATTATTTGCTAAAGCAATCTAGTTTTCAGTTCTTACTGTAAGTTTTTGAGAATTGTATCATGGAAATAACCGGAATGCATGATATAGTTGCCATACTGCATCTTCCTCAGGAAATTCAGCTTTATTAAATGTAGCACACTCAGGATGAGGTTTTAAAGAGGCCTCAATCCAGCCCTGAATCTTCACCTGTACTCTTAGATAAGTCACAAAACTCATTTGTGAACACAATCCATATAAGCAGCATATGTGGACCTTGTAGATAGATGTCTGACTTCTTAATTGGATGCATAAACCTGTTCGTCTTGACAGGTCTAAATTCACATACACACTCACTAAAAAGAACCATTTAAAAGCTTATTTTAAGAGCATATGCCTAAAAGTAATGGCATATTTGTTTTATGACTATCATGGTGCTAAAACATGATTACTTTTCTACAGTTGAAATTAATAAATGAATACCAACAGTAGAAACATTTATTTCAACCATAAAAATTGACTTTATTATTGGTCAAGGGCTGTCAATCAAATTAACTTATTATGCACTTGAAACTCATTAGCAGTAGAATACTGTAGCTGTATATTTCAAATGACTGATGACTAGAGCTGTGTGAAATTGCTGCTGAATTTGTCAATTACTGTGTGAAATGTTCACTGTAAAGATAGATTTTCACTCAAAAATCATAGCTTTAAAGTAATCTATAGCAGTCCAAGGTTACTTCTTGTGATTATGGTATGTCCCTGTTTCGCCCTTTTTCTTGCTTCTGCTCCTCCTCCTTTGAAGTCCCGATGGGACTTTAATGTGTGGTGAGACAAAGGAACAAATTGACTTGCTGAGGACATTGTGGGACAGCAGAAATCAACTGCTTTTATATTTGGGATGCTTGGAGGGCTAACTGGACCAGTAGATCAATCCTGGTGTACATTTAACTGACAAACCATCTTATGTACTAGAAGTTGAAACTGTGAATGCCACTAAGGCAGGAGGAGCAGCTGCAGAAGAGCCTATACCTTTGTTCTGCAGCAGCCTCCTGGTCCTTCCTGGTCAGGATGAGTGGAGCAGGATTTGAACTTTTTACTGAGCTAATGATTAATTCAAATTCCAGCATTTGCCATATTGCCCACTTCACGATTAATTAAATTCCCTTGGAGACAAATTAGAGAAACATTGTACATCTTGGCCACAGACAGTTTCGCGTGGCCAAAACAGTAACTGTCCCTGTAATTTGTCTATGATATAATGAAATTAAGTGATTTAAATAAATTAACAATGGACGAGATTCAGCTTTCAGTAATTACTAATCACTGCAGGACTGATATAGCAGAAAATAACCTATATGGCTGCTAGCCCAAGAAAGCTCAACGGGACTCTTATACAGCAGGGAAGAGCTCTGGCTGAAGGAAGTTATATTCCCTCTGGTGGGTATAACACTCTGGGAATAGGGGACACAGCGATTATCTTCTGATGAAATGAAACTCACAGGTGATAACACATAAAGGATGTACAGGAATATTCTCAGGAAATTTTCTCAGTAGATTCCCATCCTCACAGCTAGTTACTTCTTTCTGTACATCAAGGTTCATGACTTGGGAAACAATTTTAGACATCATTGCTCAAAGACATCTCTTTACAGAGAGTAGCTAAAAGAACAGGCTTACTCCTTAAAAACAATCTAACTTGAAGAAGAGATGGAAGCTGAGTGTACCAGAAATGATGCAACAGTCTGAACCCTCCTCCCCTACACCCCTGTGTAGTAGGCAAAGAACTCTACTTTTCATGTACAATATTAGCATCTTATACTACAAAATATAATAAATTTCAGTGTCAAATACTTTACCATAAAATATTTTTTGCTCTCAAATATTTTAGGGTGAGAACTAGTTATTTCAGGCAACGATTTTATAGTCTTATTTTGACTGTGAGTCTTCTTGTTGCAATACTGATCCTAAGAAAGCCAAAAGTATTAACAGATTAAAAAAAAAAAAAAAAAAAAGACACATATATTCCAGATAATACGTTAGTGGAGTTGTAAACACATTGTGTATAACCAGGTCTAACTCAGACAATCCACCGGTTTCCAGAAGCTAAGTGGTACCTTAGAAAAAAGGCTATCTTAGATTTGCTTTATTTCTTTTCCTGAGCATGACCAACTGATTGTCAGAGAGCAGATGTTGCCAGGGTGATCACTCTATCCAGACCCAACATGGCAGTTCTTCTGACACCAGGCTCATTGTTATTGTCTTGTTAATAGTTACAAAGATGAAATACTTTGCTACTGTAATAATTATAGTGATATCAGCTTTAGTATATGATAGTTATCACTTATTCTGTAGGATCATTCTAACATGAGTTTCTGTTTAAACTAGTTGTCTAAGAATATTCTTTCTTATTAAAAAAGCCAAAAAATAAAATTGGGAGTTTTGTCTAGAATTCTTCCCAAGTAGGTCTCAAATCACATTTAATGTAGTAGTAAGGATTTCTACTAGCCAAGGAAAAATATTGAAATGAAGAAATAGAAATTGTCATTTTCTGCTAAATTATACCGATATTTCCTCCATTTTAGTTGAGGCTATTTTAATTAATAAGTTTTAGTATCAAAAATTCACCAGTGAATTCTCTGAGTTTCATATTTCTTTATACAGTTCTTTTTTAACACAGGTTTGTGGAAAGGGACAGTAAGATTCAGAAAGCTTTGTAGCATGCCTTGACTGAGTTTTAGTTGGATAGTGATGTCACGCCAATTTTTAAGTGACACACATGATGAAACCAAGCAAAACGTTGGCATGAACAACTCTGCCTCAGCTGCAGCATCACTACTCTGCAGTGGAAAGAGAAATTGTAGCGTTTCAAAAGGCTCCCTATTAAACTCTGAGGAACAGCTACATTTTCTATATATTGCAACTGTATAAACCAGTGATATGCCCAAAGACTTAGCTGCTTGAAAATGTAAGCACTCAGGCTAATTTGTCTTGGGATTATGGGCTTGACTTAAGCACACATGTACAAACCCATGCAATTCTGTTTCAGTGAATCAGAACGATATACACATCACTCACAGCAAACTAAACTGTGTAGGGTGTTAAGGCGAGAAACAAGGCAAGATCAAGAGCAAGCCAGCCCCAGCCCCAGATGGGGTGAGGGCCTGGGGGCACTGGGTGCTGCTGCCCTGTTGTCTGCTTTTGCTCTGCCTTCAGTGATGGCACTGCAGCCAAATCCCCTCTGCATGAGCTGCGCTTGTTCCCAGGCAGGGCGATTTGGGATGTGGGAGGATTCTTCCTTCAGAAGGCAAGGGATACATGGCAGCCATGCCAGCACTCTTGCCTGGTGCTGAACAGGTGTGAGGGGCCAACCTGACATACCTGTGTCGCATTTGGAGGGGAGTCGTGGTCAGGACCCTCCACCCCTGATGTGTCTGGTAGCTTAGTGCTTTTCCAGAGAGGCCCAAACAGGCTGCTCACGGGCTGCCTGCAGGCAGGCCTTAGGCAGCCTGACAGGCAACAGTGTGGATGGGAGAGTACATGCTACTCAGCTGCTTGCACACACTCCTGAGGCTGCTTTTTAGCAACAGTGTAGAAATAGCTAATGAAGGCAATTATAACAGGGGTGAATCTTCACCTTTCTGGAACAACAACCAAACAAAAATTGAACCAAATGTCAGATCTGAAGACTGACCTCTCATTTCAGACTCTAGTAGGATGCCTTCCTACCTGCAAAGGATAATCACAACTAGCCAGAGCGAAAAGGTCTGACTGTGATGTTTAATGTTCTACAGGGTCTGGTAGCTTCTAAAACAGGAAGACAAAAAAAAATTTTTTCTTCTTTGAAATGAAAACCTTTAGCCCAGACCAGATGAACCAGAACTAACTCTTTGTACTGAAGTATTGTGACGAGGTGACAGCAAGCCAATTAAAAAAAAAACAACAAACCAAAAAAACAACCCAATCCCCCAATGCATATATGTCTTTATATTTACAAATATTTACCAACCTGCATATTTACCAATATTTAAACTTCAGTGTGATTTTTGGTGGAGTTCTGTTGAATTTACTCTAAATGCTTTAAAGCAGTAAATTAAATGTATTTCACCTCACTGAGAGAGTTATTAGCAAAAGAAAGAGTAAGCAAATTAAAAAATGTAAATCTAGGAAAACCACAGACATTATTTGTTACCTGTACAAGAGCTACAAGAGCCTACAAACAAGTAAAAATGGCAGCTTTTTGAATATGAAAGATAATAAGTAATAACCAGTATCTTATAACATGATAGCCAAAGGCAGTGACATTTGAACAGCATGTCTTCTCTAAGCTTAGATAGCTTGGTAGTGCATATCTGCAAGTGCTTAGTCATGTTAACATAAACCCTCATTAGACAGGATTAGGCAAGAAACAGTGACAAACAGGGTGGACACTAACCCTCTGAGGAACCAATTCAGGCACTACACACTAATTATCCTTTTAAATTACTTTAAGATTCAGTGAATGAATATCAGTGTATGTGCATGTGACTACATGGGGAATTGTGTTTTACATACTACAACCTGTTTGTATTTTGCAACAGTTTTAAAATTATTTCTGCCCCATAATCAGTTGTCAAGACTTAAAGGTGTTTGTTTTTCAGGATCCCTGGGCAATGATTGAGTCAGTGGTGATATTTAGATGTTCTTGCCTGTTCAGGACAAAAAGTCCAGGAATTAATCATGTAGCAGAATCTCCCATAAGTGACTATTAGCAATCCATTTTGGAAAAACAGTTTAGGAACAGTAATAGGCCTAAGCTCAAATGATGTGAAATGCAGTAGCTTTCACTGTGGGCTCCATTACCAGAAATTCTATATACGGATGACCTAAAGAAAAGACAGAAGCAAATACTGACTCAGGGAATTGTGTTTTGACTTTTGCTTGTTGATTCCTTATTTGATCTTTAGGTCCTCTGCTATGAGTTAATTTGCCTTTAATATTTTTCTGCAAAGTAGAATAGGTTCCTAATTCCTACTCCTACTTGTCCCAAACTATATTACCACCATGAAAGTAATCTATCAGAATAAACCATAATCATATTCTGGGTCTGTAGTGCTGATTAGCTGATATTTCTCTTGAAAGCAAATAAATAGAAAGACTAGTTAAATTGATGTTAAATGTCTCTTATAAAAAAATGTCTCAAAAGAATGTGACGTATATATTGATATGTATACGCACATTAAAATAAAAGGTGATGAAAATAGATTTTCCTCTATTTACATGACAAAACCTTTTTTTGAAATTTATTGGCTTTTTTCTTTCCCTTCTACCATCAGAACTTTTCTTAAAAATGACCTAATTGCATCAGGTTATTTTCAGTGAATGTCATATCATCACTAGTGTTAACAAAAACTATAAGCTTTGGCAGAAAATGTAAACAGTGGCTTTACTTTTAAATATTTTACTTTGGAACAATTTTTTTCAGATTTGGAACAATACAGTTTATTGAGATGTTATCTGACCTCTTTGAAACATACAAAATAGCGCACCAGAAAAGCTTTTACATCTAAAACTAAAGTTAAAAAATTAGTAGTAAGATTACCAAAAAATGACATCACTTTTTTATCATATACCAATGAGAACACTTTAAAGTGCTTTCAAGAACATATATTTCATCTTCATTTTCTGTTACTGATTTTCATAAGTCAAATTTCAAAGAAAGCTTATTTTTGTTAACAAATACATGTGACAAGAGTTTTGCGTGCCATTTTGCCTAATTTTATAAACATAATTTCACTGTGGATCTGCATTTTCTGACAGAAGAAGAATTACTCAGAATTGCACACAAAAAGCTTGTGCATTCATTTCTGACTATGCTAACACAGAATGAAATCTTGATCTGCTCACGTCTGACAGCAACATTATTTTAGATCTCTTTTACAAAAGCCATGCCATAAACTGAAAGAAAAAGAATTAGGGAAGGTTTCTTCTTTCAAAACCCATTATTTAGTTCAGTAAATAAATTGTAAAAATCTGTTCTTACTTTTTCTATATTAAGTAATGAATTTGTTTGACTTCACAGACCATGTGTGCAGAAATAAGATAGTTGCAACATGTTTAGAGAACACAGAGGGAGAAAGAGACTGAGAATCTCTTTTACTTCAGCCTCGTAGCTAGGAGGTAAGAAGGCATTTATTAGTACTGGTTGTAGTAGGCATGGCCCTTAGTGTAACATCTGTAGGAATATTATGCATGAGATGGTATCTATGGGAGAGAGGAGAATCAGGATTAAAACATGGATGGAAAAGTGGTTGGAAATGAAAGGACAGAAGAAAAATGCAAGAATGCCCTTTGGTAGAATCCATTATCCTAAACCCTAGTCTTGGGAACATGAGAACACCCTTGGCATAAACATGTGTGTTGAGGTCAAGTGGGATTAGAAGAATATATATTTGGATGCCTGAGGCTATGTCACAAAAAGAAAATATTAATTAAAAAAACAAGCTAGAGGTTTTAGTTGCCCTCAAACTACTTTTTCTTTTAATACATCCTTTTGTTTTTTACAGTCAGTGGACTCAATTTTGATCTCACTTGTATTGGTTTTAATCAGAACAACACAGTATGAACCAGACATTTTTCTGATATCAAATCAACCCAAACAAAAGGGGGAGTCTCATTTGCAGCATATTGCTTCAGTGCAGCTGATTAAAACAAGGTTGCACTTGCATTTAGTGACAGTTAGGATGTAACATGTAATCTGTGACTTGAAAAAGGGGCTGCTGATAGGGCTGGGTTTCATAAAGTGGCTTGATTTGGAATTGGGGCTGAAGCTGCTGATTCCCTGGAAGTGCTTTTAGCGTGGATATCACCTGAAGGGCTTTTGCTAGGCTTCAGAATACCTTGATCAAACAGGTGGGCATGGACTAAACCTTAAGAATTGACTTTCTGTAGGACTTCTTCCCAGTTCAAAGCTAAGTATATACAAACATTTTAGTGAATCAAGTCTACAATGTTCAGTTAGAAACTCTGCTGAAGACGATGGCAACCTTCGACTTCATTGCAGTCTGTCTAAATTAGGAAAAGATGTTGTTTATCTGACCTGACCTTTTCCTAATCTACATAAAATAACAGTTACACATTTTCTTTCAGTTTACTTGGTCAAGACCAGTTAACCAGCTGGCCTCAGCTCTGTAGTTATAGGACTCGTTATTTTCAATTTCTCAACCTTCAGTTTTGAGATATGGTTTGTGCTGGCTGCTTAGGAAAGGTTTTTAAAGCACCACAACAGCTAAAATAACAGATCATCAGGACCTGTAGTCTCTGGAGAGAAGAAAAACAAATCAAGATGCTGTTGGAGTCAAACTGGGATAGGTCAAGAAACCAACATGTTGCTTTGCTGAAGAGGGACAAGAAAAGGAGAGAACAAGAATGCCTTGATCAGAGACTTGCATGTGTGTTTTCAACAGGCAAGTTTTGTTATCTGAACTCACATTCTTCAGGAACTAGGTTGAGACCTTTAACTATGTTTAGACTGTGACCTGAACTATATTTGTAACAAGATCTTGCAACTTTGGAGAGTGACTGCATTAAATTGTTGTCATTTGACTCTTGCTGAATTACTTTCTCATCCTGCCATTATATGAAATGTCCTCAAGCACACATATGATGCCCTAATACCTTTATGAATTAAATGTGCTTGTTTGTTTATTAAAGCTGGAAAAAAGTATTTTTCCATACAAAGTTAAAAAATATTTTCTTCTTTTTACAGTATGACATCAAAAGATAAGGACTGTTTTATTACAGTACTACTAAACCTACTTTTGGCCCATACCCTGCAAAAGTGTTCTTTTTTGTACCCCATTAAAACAATGGTATCCAGCCTTTCCACCTGCTAATATTGGTATAAAAGTCAGTCTCATTGAATTTACGTTGTATTTCAGATTGATTATTGGAAAGAATAGGAAATAATATTCTTTTGACATTATATAGATTTTGCCTACTTATTTTAATGGTGAAGTGTAATGATACATCAGTAGCTGACGAAGGGGCTACCTCAGGAGGGACAATGAAAGAAAAGATTTGAGTGGATTCTTATACCACTTCCATTCCTTGGGCTTGCATTAAATTCAACTCGAGTATCATTAGTTGAAAAAAGCTCATGTTTTTAAGCTAGAGAAAGTAAGTATACTGCATTAAATAGATTAGTTGATCATTATTTATAAAACCAATTGCTCAATAAACACTTTATTTTCCTAACAGAACTGATATTCAACTTGGCAATTTGTATAAACAATATGTATGTTCTTAAAGTATATGTTTATCTACAATAGTAAACATAAGCAACCTTTTGCCTATCATATAATGCCCCTAAAGGCATTATGGGTTAACAGTGATTTAATCCCCTTATGCATGCATAATATGACAAGCTTTGCATAAATGATAATAAATAATTGGTATGTATAAATAATTCATCATTTATTTTTGCAGTAGAAATAGAATTCTTAGACATATTTTAAACAAAGGGAATAGCACACATGATCTCAATCATAAAAGGGGTTAAATCACATAACACAAAACAATGTTTCAAATAATCAAGACTCATGCATGCAACATATATTTTTATTTCTTTCATGCTAGCATATTATATTGCCAACTTTTCCTCAAGTATGGAACAATACATATTTAACAGCATCATAAAATAATGGAAGAAATAAATACTATATTAGACATTTAATCCAAAATAAGAGGGAATAATATATCAGACAAAATAAATGTGTGTACTGTGTTGTCTAGAAAACTGGACATTATTGGTGTATTTCCGTTTTTTTCTGGAATCAGTTTTGGTTTTTTGGAGAATTCCTCTAACCCTTCCAGTGCAGCTAATAGCTGATGAAATTTTAAAATGTTATTTTTTGTAGTAATTCCTTATTTAACAATAGTTCTGTCTTTGCACAATAAATTACTAATTGGATGACTTTTTTTTGGATGAAGTAATATCCTAAAAAACAAAAATAAAAAAATATGGTGTTGCTCTAAATAGGTAATAGTTTTAATAATTAAGAATCACTAAGATTTCAAGATTCAATGTGTATAGCAGTGAATTAACTTTAAGAATGTAATGACATCCTTATTTAGCAAGGCAGTCAAATACACACTTAAGTTTAACCACATGCATCAATCTCACTGACTTTACATTACTCTCTCTAGAGTATATTTCTTTTCATTAGGAAGACACTGATTCTTAACTACCATCAAACTGCAGACTCAACTTGCTTCAATAAGTCCCTCTGAAGCTTCTCAAAGTCTTCTCTAATTTTGGCCAATATAAAGAGCTCTGGCATTTCCAAATGTTGGCATGTCATTTCTTAACTCTTTCTACTGACAATTGTGTTTATAGATACATATGTCAAGTAGGAGTGACCACAGTATCTAGAGAAACTAAAAATGCCATGACAAAGGAAAACCCCACAACTTCTGTATATTGTTTTTCCCACTAATATTAAATATTACTGGTTGTATTAAGGAACTGTGAGATACCAAGCTATTAATGTATTGCTCTGTAAAAAAACCTACCTATTATACCTAGATTCTGACCTTTAGCTATTTTCCAGCCAAAAGCATAACCTTAGCTCTTACCTCATGACTGCTTAAAAATCATATCTAAGCCATGTTAACTATTTCGAAAGTACAAGTTAATGTTTTTATTATTTGCTTGTAAAGCAAAGAATTGCTATGTACACAAATTTGCCTTTGCTCCTGTCATGCCATGGCCACTCAGTTGTTTCATTATACATTATTCATTACTTTTCATTAGTTTCAACCAATTTCCTGATATTAATTCATAAATCCCAGAAGTTTCCCTATTTCCCATTTAAAATTAGATAAGAAGTCCTGATACTATCTGACATAGTAGCAAATTTAAATAAAATATTATGGGTTTGGGTTTTGTTTTGCTAGCAGCTTACCTAGAGTTTAAATGTTTTGGTTTATATTTTTGCTTGAACCTCTTTCCTGACACTGCAGCATCTGACTATGCTCTAAAAGGGACAAGACTGACAAAGCTCCTTGCTTAAATCCAACATATCGAGTCTCAGCATTCCTTCTCAGTTGCCATCTGACCTCTGAGTCATCTAAAATCCATAGGTTTGTTTTTTCTTATGAGTTCAGCTGCCTTCACATCAAGCTGCTTGTCCCTGGGCCCTGCAAGAAACACCTTTTCTCAGGGGAATCCCAAGCAGTTTAGGCACTCAGGTAATATTCAAGAGTTTTCAGGCTCATATTTCCTCCACTTACCTCACCAGCACATCCCGGAGTGATAGACATTTTCCTGGGACCACTGCAAAGAGGCACAAATGCAGCAAATAACAATCAGTGCCTGTTATCCAACAGCTCAGTGATCAGAGCATCCACACAGGATGTAGCACACCTGCCTTTCATTTCTTCTGTCTCTTGTGGATCATCTACACTAAAGCCTATGATTTACATGTGGAAGCCAAGGTTTTGATTCTTTGTGCTGCAGCTATTCCATATGGTGTGGGACAACAGATTATTTAGAGGGTTAGAAATAGTGAAATCACAAGTCAGGAGCAAAATAACTTTAGACCTGGCTTCCAGCCTCTGATGCAGTGCACGTTTCACTGTTTATATGAAACAGTCGTTGGATTGGGGTGAGCTCTCCATGTTGTCATGCTTTGCAGCCTGTCTGTGCCTGTGCATTCACCTGAGTACTGAAAAATGCAAGCTCATGTCCCTTCAGGCAGAGGAAAGAACTGGGACCATGTCCCATACCTCCTGTTCTGTGGAAGAAATGCTTTTTTCTGAGATTTTGCAGAGATCAGTTCTCTAATACAGGGCAACACCTGGCCAAACCAGAGCCAGGGCTGGTGCAAATGTTCCAGGAATCATTAGTCAGGGACTGTAGGAGGTAGGACCAAAGTAATGCAGGTTTATGTGGGTGAAGTGTCACAGCATTTTGAATCTTAAAAAATATGCCGCCTTCTCTTCTATCTTGCAAACCTTGACTTCTGGTGAGCTGCAGGTTCAGCTCCCTGACGTGGTAGAAAACATATTTTTTCTTTCCTCAGGAGGTTTTTCTGCCAGGCAGTGAAATAAATGGGCTCATTAACAGCACAAACATCATAGTGCAAAGGATGGAGCAGGAGTAAGTGTGCAGGTGAACAGAGGGGAAGAAATGGTGACAGAGAGTTGTTAGATCAACCCACCAAGTATTCCTTAGCTGCACTGTGGCCTCAAGGCACAGCTGGCTCTCTGTGTCTCCTGCTGACCAGTGGAAGAAGCTCCTCGCCAGCAGGCTGAGTTTTGGGACTTGCATGACAGGCATTTCCACTGAGCTGAGGGCTGTCCATTCAGGTGAGCAGCAAGGTAAGCTAGGTTAGGAACTTTACAACACCGACAGAGTTATAAAGTTCAGACTGTTGTGGGATATGCTCTTTAACATGAGAAACTGTTCTAATAAGGCAGCATGATGACTCCATGTATATAAGGAAATTATTTGGGTTTTCTGTAATTTCTATAATGTTCTGAATTTTTGCTTTGTTCCATAGAAGTCTTATTATTAAGCATCTGGAAAAAGAGTGCTGCTTCCATTAAAAAAAATAAGTTTAAGGATATCAGAAACATTCTTTGGAAGGTTTTTTCTTCTGATATACCTCTACCTTGCCAAAGCAATGTCTTATTTTTCAAAAAAATAATGTATTTTAACTTGCAATTTGTGTAATACTATTTAATGTAGAATTGATAAGTTATCTACCCAGGCCTCATTTTATTAATTGCTTCTTTATGTTATAACTTTCAATATAATTGATAGTAGCTGCTACTATCTTTGCTTTCTCTGGATATCTTTCTTTGCTCTAAAAAGAATAAAGTAAGTAAGAAATATTTTAAATCAGGTCATTAAAATTATACGCAAAGAGAAAAACCTGAGTAAATGTCTAATTTAAACTGAACGTTTTTTTAAATTGATAATTTCTTAAGTGTTTTTCCTTTGAAGCACACTGAACAACAAATACTAAAGCCTTGTGACAGAAAGTAAGAGAACACATGTAGGTTAGCATTTGGCTTTTCCCCTCAAGTGTTATTTCTGTCTTCGCCATTTAAAAGAACCAGTGCAATCATGGATGCCGCTTACAACCTACACAGTGGAAATTAGAGCCTTTTAGGGAAAAGATACTTTGCTGATAAAAACCTAGCTCCTTAAACTTTGGTGCGACATAATATTTCTTTTGGCAGGGGGTCACCGGTGCTGAGCATACATCATCACTAACTTATTAGATCTTGAGGCAATTAGCTGAAAACAAACAGAGGAGACAAGCCCTGTATTGAGCTATAGAAACCAGAAGAAAATAGCCCATGGCACTCCATTATTCCAGAGCTTCATCAAAGGCTAGGCACTGGCTGCAGTTTAAAGAAAGGAGAGCATTGTTTTCATGTAACGTCTATACAGTATAGGGACTTTACCATGTTATTTTTCTACTGATTCAAGTTACATCCAAACTTGTCTTGTTATAATAAGGCAGTGGAAAGAACTTTTCAGTTTCTGCCTAAAATAGTATATGCAATGTGTTGCTTGATTAGCTAAGGATTAAAAATCCAATTAGATCCTCCCTTTTCATGGGAAATCACATGAGGAATTTTTAAAAATATTACTGAAAACCACTGCTTGAAGTATTTGTCTATGATAACATGAGCCAAATGAGGAACTGATATCTAAGGAACGCATGGAATCATCTAAGCAAACTGACCTTAACTATGTTCAGTGTAAATATGTATTTCTGAATACAAGATTTCAAATTTAGTGGAGATATATATTGTAGTAATTTTAATAACAAAGAACAATTTTTGCCTATAGAAAAAGATAACTACTTGAAAGAAAATCTGTATTACTGTAAGCATAACACAACTAAATGTTATGGTTAGGCTACAAGTCTTTTTTTTTTTTAATAATTTTTTAGTAATGTGTTTCATTCACAATGTGTTGTGGTAAATATGATGCTAACCAATAGACTGTGGCTTCACTCATTTATGGTAAATATTGAGAATTACGATGCAAAACCTTTTATCAGTCTTATTTTAAAAAAAATCTTACTAAAAGAAAATTTAATTATTTGTTTTCAGAAAAGGAAAATAATTGTTAGAGGTACCTGGCTGTATTTGCAATTTGTTTCTTTTCTGGCTATTAAATAAACATTCTTCTGCATACATTGATTGAACCGTACTAGAATATTGCATACCAAGTTTACCTTTTAAACACAACAAATCTCTAAAGTAAACGACATTTTGAGAAAATAGCTGGTTTAAGTTAAAGTTTTATAATAATTTATGAAGAATTCAACAAAACCTTTTATCTTGAGAACTAAAGGTATTTTAGATATGTAGAGTGTCAATACTGCCTTCCTTAGATCTTGTTTTCCTCTTCCCCACCCACAATAAAAATCAAACCAAGCCACTCTAAGTACAGAATTGGAGATCCTTAAAGATGTAAAGGCCTCCTTTTTGTCACTAGTGGATTCTGAATCTAGCAGCAACAAAACCTAAGGCTGAAGGCTGACAACATGATGATACCATGATGATATAGGGTGGAGGGTGAAGAGTAATACCATCATTCTACCTCCTTCCCTCCTTTTCCATAGTTTAATGATCAAGTGATTTGTAGATTACATTGATCCCAGTATGGGGGGTACCTCAAACAGTCTCTTGGCTTCTGGATCAGACCTGAGAGGCAATTAACAGCTACTGTTCTTATTTATACTGAAGAGCTACTAAGAGCTTGAAAATAGGTGGAACAGTGAAGGCCATCCCAGCAGTATTTCACACAGCCTCATCTGATATTTCAGTTCTGAGACAAGACTGAGTCTGTAAATACTTTTCCATGTTCTGTATAAAAAATTTTGTAGAAAGCCAATCCCTTTCTCATAAGGGAATGTAGAGAAGTCTAATTGGAAAAAAAGGCATGCTGCTGGACATGCAATATGACTTTCATCCTTCTTTGGAATCAATGTTTGTAGAATTTGCAGCTAAAATAAAGCCAAAAGAGAGGAAACAACTATGAAAAATATTAGCTTATATTTATTTTCAAAGGCAAATTTATTATTTGGAATCTTCCCTGAACAACACAAACATTAACTTAGCTTTTTCCATATTATTGTATCCTTTCTTATTGCTTATTTGCTGTTGCAGGTCTATATCTTTTCATCTCTACAAAGTCACTGGAGTGATTTATGATAGTCTTATCAATTTCATGTGAATGGTCTATGGAATGCTAGGATTTGGACAAATTCTTTCCCACAAGAGGTTTCAATTTGTTCATCATCCCCTCCTGGTATCTGGTTTCAAGACATGATGTGCAGAATTACCTTTAATATCAGTTCTGCAGATACAATGCATTAGCAGAGAAAATTAGACACAATTCCTTTCAGATCTGATGTGCTGCCGTTGTCTTTAAGTTGTCAGGGTGTCGAATTAATGGCAACTGGAGAAGGTTGCCATGACTTAAGGGATCACTGTAAAAGGAAAAACAATCCTTTATATCTTTTCTGAGAGAAAGGAAGGCAGCTGTTACATATTGTTCTGCTGCGAAGCCCCCCCGAGCGTATTTTTACTTTGTTATGCTAGCAGAGGAGATATATGCATGCATGTATAAATATAGATGTATATATATGTATATATATAAAATTTCACCCGTAAAATTAAAACAAACAGTATGTATGTGGTAACTTTAACATAAAAAGCAGAAAATACATAATTTGAAGCTTGATCAAATGAAGGTTTTTATGATGTATAACTTTAAAAAAAGCCTGTTTTCCCCAACCAACCTGAAAACATAGTATATCAGTTTATTTTAAGCTAGAATCATGCATACAATTATTATAAAAGCTCATTAATATAAACCTAAAAATTATGACAATTATCTTTTATTAAAAAAAAGGTCAAATCCCATATGATACAGAATTTCTGATCTGTTAAGAACATGATTATACATATCAATTTATTTATTTACAATTTGGGTGTTTTATTTCCTTAGGATGTAGAATTGTAAACGGGCATGATTTTTTAATTTCTGCAGAAGAAATGCATTCTTACAAAAGCAATTTAAGAATGACATTCATACAGATACAAGAAGTTCACAAAAGATCATGGAAAGATTAGATAAGTGGTGAAGGGCTTCCTGTGGGCTCAACAAAGGACTTTCCATAGACCCTGATTAAACTGGAGAAGAAGTTCAGGGGTCCTGGATATGTGGTGGTACAAACTGAGTGGCTGAGCATTCTTCAGTTATAGAAAGACAGCAGATGCTATTGAAATCCTTAGGTGGAGAAAGCTAAGATGCGCAGGTCAGCTCTCAGGCTGGACTCAAATATGCTGGTCTCAGTCTGTGTGACCACCAGCACACTTGGGTAAGATTGTGTGTCACCTTTTAAAAATGTTTTTAACAATGTAAATTTGGTGGGAGAACCTTCTTACATATCCACTTTGTAGTGTATATCTATTAAGAAGTATGGGCAAAATTAAAATTAATATGTACATACAAACAAACTACAGTGACACCTTGTAAGCAATAGTAGTTTTATGCTCCTCCCACAATGTTTCACTTACTCTGTCTCTGAAAAAGCCTGAAAATACAAAGGTTTTGCAATATGTCTAGAAAGTCGGAGTCCTTGGTCTCTGTACTACTCAATATCCTTCAGAACCTACAGGCCCTGAAAATCTACCTTGAGCTCCAAAGTAAGGATCCTTAGGGGCTGTCTGGATAAGCACGCAAGCTAAGTTCATCTGCTGAGTCAGAGGATAAGGAAATAATTGGTTTCTTAGGTAACAAGCCCCATATTAAACAGAATTTTATCAATGAAAACAAAACTCTCAAATTTCATCTGAAATCTAAAGTATGTTTTAAGAAGTTCAGATGTAATGTGCTCCACATGTGATACATAGCTGATTAAATACCCTACCGTAGTCTGATTTAACAGATGTTCTGAGGGAGTATCTGGCTGGACCTGTGGTATTTTGGAATGAAACTGCCATGTTTACATGAATGGCTGAGATAAGCTGCAATCAAAAAGACTAGCAATGTTCTGGTCTCACGCAATTGGAATAAAAGGATTCACAGCCTCTGCTGTTAGGGTTAATATAAGAAGCATGACTGAGATTGCCTGCCTTTTACAATAAAGACCTGTAAACTTTTCATGATAAAGTAAATATTAATTTTGATCCTTCCTCAGTGTTTCCTTATACCAAACAATCAAACTTACAGGTACTGAGCTCCAGCAAGATAGCTTCTCCATATCCTAGTTATGAGCTAGGCGTTGGGAGTGCCAGCTGGTAATCACAGGGACTTCATAAAAAACCCAGTACTGTTGCCAGTATCACAAAGCTCCTGCTGCTGGGAATACTTTGTTTCTCATAGTGGTCTTCCACTAAGCCGGCAAGTGCCAGAACAGACTTTTCTTGAGGGATCCACTGAAAGAGGAATAAACTTATTTCCCCAGCTTGATCAACTCTTTAAAACCTAGCAAGCAGCACAGCAATGTTGTCAGCCTGTTAGCATCAGTTGTATAAAGTCAGTTAAGATGGTTAGTAATTGAAAGCAGAGATCATGACAATTTGATATTTTTTTCCATTGCAAAAATTGTTAGACCTGTAATAAAAAAACCTGTATTACCACCATACTGACAGTTAGTGTTCATTTATCTTCATTGCAGATATTTATTAGTGGCAAGTAGGTACCAGTTATCACAGCTTGAGTAAGTCCATTACATGTAAACAAATGCCAAAAGTCCTATCAGTCAGAATGAGCACATCATGCCAGGTCTCAAAATAAAGACAAAAAGTCAGGAATCTGGGTAGGTGTTGATTGCCAAAACCCAAAAACTGCAACCCAAAATCTTACATGAGGTGACTGCCTAGCTCAGTAAGAATCTATATTCACAAAGTACTTTTCATTCCAATCCAAAAGCTTCCCTGAACCTTCACTTCTATATTGTGTAATCGGCTTACATTTACCCTGAGGAACTTGCTTCAAAAAATTAAGCAAGCAACACCCTCATCACCTGAAGCATAATTGAAATTAGAGAAGAAAATCTGCAAATTAAAAATAAACTAACAGCATCAGGGTATTCACAAAAAGCAGTTGCAAAAGCTGTATTTTATAAGTGATTGCACAGCCTGCCAGCTATATCAGTCAGCAAGGAAGTATGAGACTTTTAGTGTGTTTCAGATGATTTAGAAAGAGCTTCAGTCTCACACTCCCTGGAGAAACACCCTAACGCATTTGTTATAGGATAGTCCAAACAGGAGTATTCACCTTTCCTGTAGAAAAATGAAAAAGAATGCAAGATTTATAAAATCAGAAACCTGCTGGTAAGTAGGGGCATCACTCCAAAAGTATGACCAGAGCATAGACAGTGATAACTCTGTGTTCTGATCTCTGTTCCTGGATTTATATCCACTTTGTAGATTAGTTCTATTCTAATAGATGTTTGATGTAAAACAATGTAATTAAAAACTATATGTAAAATGAGATTAGGGTGCTGACTGGGACATACAGGCTTAAAACCATCTCAACTGATTTTTACCTTTTCTATGGACAAGTCCTCTTATTGCTAAGATGTTATGTAAAAAGTTATTGCAAATACTGGTCATCTTTTGAAAAAAAGAGGGAAGGTTACTCAGTTCTGGAGAAGAGCAAATGTAGATACAAACCTTTAGGAGAAAGTTCTGGACTCTAGGCCATAAATGAAAGTTAATGCTTGAGAACATAATTTGTATGGCCAAACTCTAGAAATGCTAGAGCTTCAAATAGATCTCCACTCATAAGGTCATTATCATCTAGCTTCAACGAGCTTTCTACTTAACATGGGCTTCTGTCTTTGCCAAGCCATAGCACTCCACAGACACACTAATGGAAAAATGCACCCCTTACTCCATCTTTAGAATCTGCTGTGGTTATCACGCTCCAAAAAGTATAGGCTTCCCTCACCAGTTCACAATTTCTTCAGTGTTTTACTGAATTGGAATCTTAACCAAAGGATCAAGTTGCCAAAGGTGAAAACAAATAGGAAAGACATCTTTTGAAAGGACTGAATGACATTAAAGAAATAATCATACGGAACCTTCTGATCACATTTTATCAGACTCCCAAATGCTGGTGTTACAGCTGAGAAAAGAAGGAATCTGAGGTTATGAAAACAACAGTAAAGTTAAGTGGAGATGAAAGCAACTATAAAAATAATGAAAGCATGTATAACAGTTGAAAGAAAGGAGAAGTTAATTGCAACAAATACAAAAGCAAGGAAAAGTAGAAGACTGATAAAGGAATTGAAAGGATACAAAGAGAAAAGAATATTTGGCTGTGGAGAACTGGGAAATTTTTACGTAAATTGAAACAGACATTGTCCTCACAATGACACAGGATCATTGCTAGAGATATATGTTTAGACTCACCAATAAAAATGTGAAAAAGGCAAAAATGTCTACTAAATATTTTGTAGGAAAAGCATCAGGATTATGATAAAAAATAATTCTGTTTCAGATGTAATACAGAAACAGTCTTTTAATAATTATTTGAATAATATGGAACTCCTAGGATACTAGAAGAAGATGAACATGGGCAAGAAAGGGTAAACAAGAAAAGTGGGGTAAATACAGTCATGGTAACCTGACATCAGTCCTGAGGAAAACAATGGGATGACTGGTATGAGACTCGATTAATAATGAAAGGAGGGAAATATAATTAATGCCAATAAATGTGGTTTTATGGAAAATAGATCTTGTCAAACTAATTTGATATTTTTGTGAGATAACAAGTTGAGTTGATAAGGTAATAATGTTGATACAATATAGTTAGACTACTACAGAACATTTGGTTTCATGATACACAATGCATTGGTTAAGAAGGATACAAAATCAACATGGCAAACATTAAGTGGATTAAAAACTGTCTACCTGACAGACCTCGAGATGTAATAATAAATGGGATATGGTCAGCAAGTAGTTCTGTTTCTAATAGAACCCTGTAGGTCACAGTTTTGAGCTATTATTTCTGAAAACATTTATTGGTAATGTTGGAACATTATAAAATTAACTGTGTTGAAGCTTACAGGAGACAAAAAAGACCGGAAAGTTAAAAAAATATTACAAATTACTGAAGCTATATGTAGTAGAAAGCTTGATGTATGTTCTTATCACACGTTGCTTATATTCTTGGCTCTCTTGTAACACACCTTTGTCTCAGGCACGTAGCATATACATCAGTGGTGGCAGAGTAAGGTCAGGCATAGGATAAATCCTACAGTTTTTTTCTGCAGCTGATAGTGAGGTTCTTTGTTTAGCACTTTTTCATCACCTTGGCATCTTCAGCTATGGATAATGGAAAGAGGAGCTGGATTTAAGAACTGGTTTGCGCCAAATAGATGTCTAGGCAGTGGTGAGTCTTGCTAGTCAGCAAGAGACCTTTGACAGCTTTTACTGTGTGAAACCCAGGACAGTGTGAGTTTCTCTGAGTAATGTTTTAGCTTACCTGGAGATCTTGGAAAAGGTAGCTTTCATAGAACATAAAATAGCTACTGAACAGTGCTCCTAGCACTGTGTGTCTAGCACCAAGTAGCTAAACATCTTGCAAATCTGGGACCACCAACAGAAAATGGAGAAAATTTTTTTCCTGGATGTGTATGAGAACTTTTCTTTCTTCAGGCATCAGAGTTGTCAGTGGAATCTCCAGTTCACCCACAAAATGTTGGCATCAGGCTCTGGAATGAACCTTATGACCCCAATGGGTGATTTCCCTCAGCAGTAAATCACTTTGAAATGCACAAATCTAAAATTAAGATCACACTGATGTAAGTGTGCAGGATGGACATCCTCAAATAGTCAGAAATACAATGCTACCACTAAACCTCTTTGCTTTTTTATTACATATGCTCCAAAAACCAGGATCTCTAGATATCTGATAGAAAGTCTGACCCTAATATCAAGAAGTAGTGTCCTGATTACTTCCTGATAACCTCCTATTCTAGCTGAACATTTCTTCAGTCTTTGGAAGCTTTCCTTAGTCTGCAGTCTTGCTTTTCAAAGGCTTTATCACAAAAGGCTAGACTGGAGCTGGGGCAGTCCACGTTCTGTAGCTGAGCCCCTACTACTTCAGCAAAATGAATTCACTCAGTGTTTGGGGGTTTGGCCCTAGAGTGAGGCTCAAAGCTGAAAAGGCTTCAGAAGAAAGAATTATTTTAAATATAAGTCTACGTGTTATTTTAGGCTTGGAGCACTGTATCTGAGATGTTACCGATTTGAAAACAACAGACACAAAATTAAGGAATTGTTCCTAGACCAAATATTGGCCAATAAAGGGTGATCACTGCCTCAAAAGCTGATCGTTTCTGTTAAGCACCACCAGCTCCACTTTTAAATATGATTGCAATTGTTATTTCTCCTTTGCATCTTCAGCTCTGCGTCCCAAAGGCTTCCTCCTTCTCTTCTTTCCTCCTCATCCCAAGACGTAAAAGGAGCACTGAGGGGTTTGGCAGGTGGTGATGGAAATGCAGTGATCTCTGCCACTCCTACTGTGTCTAATTGTGGGCATAATAGCGTGAGTTCCCACTGCAGGCCATTAGTGAAAGGACCCTTGCTGAGGGGCCTGGTCATCACTTCAAGGACCTGAATGGAAAACAAAGCTGAGGGAGCTTGTGCTACTTTTTTATTTCAAACACTTCGTTCCTAAAGGAACTCTTCTTGCCTTCAGTCTGCTTTGGCATATTCTCCTATTCATGTGACAGAATCTGTGCAAGCTCTGTTGGGTGAGCAAACTCCCAGTCCTTTAGCTGACACTCCTCCAGCTGGAAGAAGAGGCATGAAAGTCTTCTCAGGATCATCTGCTGGTCAACTTTTCTAAGCATGCTTTTGCATAGTCTTACTAGAAAACTTACTGGGTGGAGCAAATAGATATCGGTGGTATTTCATCTGTCTTTGAAGCTTCCTGACATGACAAAGAGCAATTTTGTCATTCATTTAAACTCCCCACAATTCAGGTTGCCCTGTTAGGTTCCTCAAACACATCTGCCTATCAAGGCCATGGTTTGCAGCTTTTATCTATTTTACCATGCTGGTCTGACACCAGTGGTTACAGAGAATCCCTCTTCAGGTGTTTTTTCCCATGTATACTAAAACTGTGGTACAGGGTAGGGAAAGGGCAGGGAGCTTTTGAGGTAAGCTCTTTGTATTAACAGTATGTCACTTCACCTTCTGGAGTAAGACAGAGGGAAATAAAAGGCTTTGGAGGAAAGCAGATTCATTAATCTGCCTGCAACCTTTGCTGAACAGCAGACAAATGTGTCTATTTTACCTTATCCCTGTATGACATAAGATTTCTAATGAAGACACTGCATTTTTGGAACTGCTACAGTTGAAGAATAATGTTCCTGTTCTCCCTGCTTGAAATGGCCCACAATCATTCACATTTGAGATTTCTAGAATCCTGGTCACAGTTCAGTAGTTCTGGGAAAATCCCAGGATTGTCATCTATACAGGGATTGTTTCATTAATGAGTACTTATCTAGAAATTAAGAAATCATCTAGAATTTTTGCTTAATGTAAGGTTTACCTACATTATATTTGAGAAATTACCTGTGAGGAAAGGCTGATGCATTGATGCAGCAAAGCTGGGGGCTATAGCAGGTGACCAGGATTAGACATTTTCTATTCTATGCAACACCCTACCTGAATAGCTTGAAATATTGGTGAGTTTGTAAAGGCTTTTTTGCTTGGAGGAGCTGCCAAGATATTTCTCCGCCTCTGTTTAGATCCTGGAGGGTTTCTGAGGGTGTTCCTTGTCTTTGGAATCTCTGCATCAAAGAAGCACTGCAAGCCTCTATCTGCAAACCTTCCTTTGAACCTACACTGGATCTCTCTGACACTCTCTTGCACTACATGGCAAACACCTGGGAGGGAAAAGACAATCAGAGGTCTTGCTATCGTGTTATCACCAGAAAAATGTAAGTGAAATCTTTGAAAGTATAAAACTAAGGAACTAGAATTTTAGTGGAAAATTTAGTAAACAGTATATGGCCTCCACAGGTTCACTTGCTTGTGTAGTCCATGCTATGCAGAAGTCCACAACTGGCAGGGAGAAAATAAGGAAAACAAGAAAGGTGTGTGTTTACATCTATGAAATTAGAGAGGAGGCACAGGAAAGAAAAAATAGCAACAATATGATAACTGAAAGGGTTGTAACATCCTAAATTACTTTCTTGACACTACATCTGAACAGCTTCTAGTTTTAATGGTGCTTGTATCTCACCTACCTGCAGGTAGGAATGGGCAGCCCTTTCTGGTTATCTAAAAAGATACTTGTCTTGTGTATAATACAAATTTGGCACTCGTTGGCCGTTGAACAGTCAGATGTTATAGTAAGTGTAGATGTAAGAATAAGGATAAAATAAGTGTGGGTGTCTATATGGTTTAAGAAATAATATACAGTCACTGATGAAAAGCAGTGCAATACATCTGATAAAGAAAGCAAAGCTGAAGTTGTGTAATATGAATGTCATAAATTACCATAGTATGAATGTATCAGATGCAGTAAATGAGCAGACCACAACAGCATTTATACCTGCCATACTAGATTTTAGCTCAGTGTAAGGTAAGTCCTTAATGTCTTCTGCATTTTCTGGATCTTTTCAGTACTTGTATCTTTAATATTGCTTTCAGCGGAGCTGAGATGCTACAACAGTCAAGCAATTTTAATTTTGTCCAAAACTCACCTCTAAAATAGTAAATTTTCTCTACTGGTATTTGATATTCTCATAGTCACTGCTTCTGGATGTGAGACTTTTAATTCTGACCTTAGTCAAACACCAGTGCCAAGACATGCTTGTGATGCATCATGCCCTTCCTCTTGGCATTGTAAAAGATGCATGACTGAGGTGGCAAAAATAAAGGGGAAAAAAAGCATTTTGCTGCAGTAGAGAAAGAGAAAAAGGATAATGTTGAAAAAGAGTAAGGTCAAAAAAGAAGTTAGCACAGCTGCAAACACGAACAGAGAGTCCTTGAACCAAAACATTCAAGAGTTATTCAGTAGTTTGACTATTCAGAAGCATATTTAAGTGTCACAAGAAAAGTGCATTTGGAATTATTTTTGAAAAACAGTATATTGAGCTCTGTATCACATGACTTTTTTTTTTTTTTTCCAGTGGATAGAGTACTGCTTAAGACAACATGTAAAGAAATTACCAGAAGAGAGGATTATCTCTTAATCTTAATGTTACCATTAGCTACAAGGAAGCAAGGTGGCAACAAAACAGCAGCAGCACCTTTAGAAACACACTGGATAAGGAAAGACAGCAGGACTGATCCGAGTTGGTCTACATGCAGTTTTAATGTGATCAGTACATATGTGCTAGTTCTTGAGTAATGAAGGGACCTGAGGAAAAGGCACTAGTGTACTTTGGTACCAGTCCCATGAAGCAATAGATCTGAAGCCAAGCAGCTGCCTGCCTTCCTGTGGGGTGAAGGCTGTAGATGGAGGAGAAGTAATCACCACTGGAGAATCCTGCTTAACCCGCTCCCCTAGATAGGGAGCATCAGGGAAAGGTCCTAGATTTGGAAACCTGGATGAACAGCCTTCTCCCATATGTCAAATACAAGGGTCTCAGCAACAGTATTTTTCAGCTTATACATGTGTAGCACAACTATTTCTTATTACAGTTAAGAATCTACTGAAGTTTCTCTACTTCGAACCAAAAATATAAACACGGAATATCTACTCCTATTAATAATATTTGTGTTGCATATCCTCTAAGTGGTTTTTCTACACATTGATTAATAACTACACATTTACCTCAAGCATTATAAGTCTTTGAAAAGGATCTGAAAAGATAGAATCTAAAAATGAAAATGGAGAATCTGTCACATGAAAAAATTTATTACATACAATCATTTTCTAAAATAATTTCCTTTCTGCAATGAAACATTGCACATTGAAGACATTGTTTAAGAATTAATACAATAAATTCAATAAATACTAAGCAGTCAGTTGTGATGTAGCTAGCAATCAGAGAAAAACTGTATCTCAGTAATTTCTTAATTATTCTAATTGCTTGGTAAGATGTTTGCAAGTTATTTGGTTAAGATACACGCTGTTAACTGGCACTGAAAGGTGGTTCTTTTACCAGTTGAAGACAACAGCTCTCCAGTATCCTCTACAAGAATGAATTTTCTCAAAGGTCACCTGTAACTGAGTAAAGCACCAACACAGACAAGCCTATGACTAGTTTAATTGTTTCCCTTTGCCAGCTACATCAGGTCTTCAAAGGATTCAGTTTATGTGTTGGTAGTAATATCAGTTGTCACAAAACCTTTGTCCTGAGTAATTAAGACCTTCTTTGGTCAAATATTCTTAGGTCAGTTACTTAGCCTGTCGTATCCTAATGACATCACCTCATCTTTTACTGTTGTAGTTCACTTCCAGTGCTAGCTATGGTGTAATCCTGTACTTGTACCTTAATGAAACTTTCCTCTTTACCTTGTCATGGTTATAATTTCTGAAATTGGTTTGGTTTGGTTTTAAATTTTCTGTTTGCAAAGTCTGTGAAAAGTAGGTTCTGCTTGGAATTATTATTTTTTTTCCTTTCTTTTCATCCCCTGCAGTAGTACAGTTTCTTACAATGAGACAATTCTTTTCTGCTTAGAAACTTTTGCCTCCTTCACATTCTATTTAACTTGAAAACAGCTGGGACTTGAGGCTTGTTCTTACATTCAGTATCCTGTCATGTAGTTGAGTACACTTTGATTGATACAGATACAAGGTTCACGTAGCCACACAAGAAAAACATTATAGACTCACGGAGAGGCAATTGTCATCAGCAAGCCCATGTACCTGGTCTGAGATGAATTTCCAGATCAAAATGTGTATTTCCTTTTTTGCGTTTTGACAGAGAGTGGTACTTAGGTTTCTGGTTCTTCAGAAGTCTCTTGATGGCTGGGAGAAGTGACAGCCCTCAGATCGGAATGGTGAGCAACAGGCTACTGTGTTCATGTACAAATCAAAGCACTCTTTCAAACTTGAACCCTTTTTTCTGAGTTAGGAAAAGTATAGGGGGAAAAATGATTGTTAAACTTTAAGTATCACAGATGAATGTTAAATATTTAAGTCTGGATGCATTGTGCAAGTCTCAGGCTGCCAGATTTGGTCTGAATAACTTTCAGGAGACAGCAAGAAGCAACATTTTTTTTGTATTTGATAATATATTGTTATATATATTTTATATATATATATATACACAAGCAGTTTCTCAAATATTTCTTGGGAAATTTTGATAGAATTAAGGATTGTGAAGACTTTCTTACAATATCCCATTTATTCAAAAGGCAGACAAAATTTTAAACATCATGAATAATTTTAAGATGAAAATGGTTACCACTTCCCAGAATGTAGAATGGAGTCATTTTCTTAATTATTTTTTTTGTGTGTGTGTGTGCGGGGGAAGAATATTTAAAAATAGATTTGTAGGGGGGTTTTAATATTTTAAAAAATAACCTAGCATTTCCTGACAATTTTTAAAGAATATTCAAAAGCTGCTGAATTATGTTTAACTAACATTTTTCATCAAAGTTACAAACACTGATAGAGGTACTACATAGATTTAAATTCTTTATTTTCATACAATTATCTAAATAATAATAAGCATTGCATTATAGTGCTTTGGAATTGTGTTATTTTGACCAAGAGTGCATGTGCATATCAAAATGTACCGACATAATAGTGTGGTTCATGAAAGAGATGTCACACAATACACAAATCACACTTGGCTTCAGCTGCTGATACTTCTAGTTGTTGATAGCTCCCCAAAGGAGCCTGTAACCTTCAGTCCAGGGATTATCAGGGATCTAACCCAAGGCCCAGCCTTATGAAACACCACCATAGGGCCTTGGTTTCCCCTTATGACATGTTAATGTTGTTGGGCTGTGAGAGAGTACATTAGCTAACTCTATGCAGGACAAGAGAAGTAAAACCAGACAGAAGTAACATTGCTGACAGAGAAAAAAGTGCTGTAAACTGATCACTCATTAAGACTAAGGATCATTGTGTTTCAAGGCTGATAATTCCCCACTTGACTAACAACTCCCATACACTCAGAGGGATGGTGAGCACACTGATCCTTTGTATAGTAGTTCATTAATCCATGAGCATGCCATCTCTGCTGGCCATTTGGCAATATACATTTAAAATATGTTTAAAATGAAAATGTTGTGTACCCAAAAACTACATGTAATCCTGCTTGCAGAGCCTCTGTCTGTGGTAAAAGATACCCAAGTAAAATAGAGACGTGAACATTTTAATCGTCCTGTCATGAATCTGGGATGATAGATGACTTAATACCTAAACATTTTTCCTTAGGGCTTTTGCTGTCTTTTTCTTTTTAATGCAGGGGTCCCTTTCTACTTGTTCGGACTCTGGTTATGGCACCCCAGATTGGGTGTTAGTCACTAAGGAACTGAAACAAATTGGAGTGTATAGGTGGTGGTTTGGATTGAGCCATCACAATATTTGAATGGCACTTTAGGATCAGCTCAGAAATAACCTTGATGTCAGACATGAAATACTCACTTAGCTATTGTCTGGTTTTTATTTCTCTACAAAAGGAAACAATTTTGTGGGATATGGGGATAAATTTACCCATCTGAATTAAGTAAACACCTACCTGTTTGGGTACAGGTGCAACCTGTCAGCTCTTTCTGCCTTATTCTGACAGCAAGCATGAAATAAGGAGGGCAAAATAGTTTAATTAAGGAGTCTAACAAATGAGATAACCAGATTATAGTAAAGGTTGTTTTTTAGAGTTGCTTAAGGGATTGACTGACCAAATCTTGTGTGGTGACAGGATTGTGTGGCAGTGTGCAGTATCTTTTTGAACAGGCTTGATATTTTCTTTATTGTCACTTAAGGTTTAATTATCCCAAGGTAACTGGCAAACAATGATCATTTGGATTATTTGTATTCTTTAGAAGGAAGCTTGCAATGTCAGTCTTTTTTTTTTCCAGTTGGTCCCAATTTAGTCTGAAGCATGCAAAGAAACTGGAAGATGTGCACTGACGGGTGCAGGCATGAGAGCACAATGCTCAAAACTGTTTTACCAAGATTATAGTGAGGGAATTACCACCTGCAGTTTGGGGAGGCCAAAGGAAATGCCTTGAACTTTTTTGAACTTGGTTTTTGAACTCTGAGGATAATAAGCAACCAAGCATCCTGGCATTTGTAATGTATGAGTAAAAATTGCATAAACAGGAGTTTATGACTCCTGTGCTATTTGCATCTCAGAGGTACCTTGACTCTTTAGGATATATTATTGGCAATCAAGACTGGTCCACAATAATACCTGGACTTTGTTTTTCAGTGATGACTTGTACCTGTTGCATTACTTGTACCACAGACTCCCTATGACTCAGTTTCCCATCTTTAGTAATGACATTTGACCAACTTCATGGAGTCTCTTCAAATCTAGGGTTGAATTGCCAAATACTGCCATTACTGAGGAGCAGAAGCTAACCATAATTCCTCTAACTGAAATCATAAAGATAATTTAGTATAAAAATACTGATTTTTCGTGTAAGACAGAAGAGGGTAAACGTCACCATTTCTTTCTCACTAGCATTTAACAGGTTTTTCTAGGGACCTGGGGCACTGGGTGGGAAACCGAAAAAAAAGGAAATGTCAGTTTTTACATACAGAATTCCCCAAGTCAAAACTGATTCAGATGTCTTATACTCATCTCCCCAGGTGAGAGGAGATTTTCTCCACCAAAGTGTCAAAAGCACTGAAAAAAGCTAATTTTACTAAGTTTGCTTTATGTGTGAAATAAAATGTTCCACATCGCCCTGTTTAACAGTACTGAGACAATGCCCATCTGTTCTAGCAATGGGGATCTCTCTGATGGAATGTCTCCCCTCTATTCAATATACATAAACATCATATGGAAAATGAATTCTTACTGTAACTGGTAAACAATAGGATTTTAAAAGGTCTGAGGATAAGATTAACATATTGTTACAATAGTAAAGTTTAATTTAAACAATTTGATTTTTTAAGAGGGTCCTTCATATAATATATATTTTACATGTGATACAAACCCCAACTGAGACTGTAAAAAAAGTTGTTATCACTCAAATATGACTTTCTAATTAGCCAACAAGAACAATTAGGAAGTGTTTCAGGTAACTTTAATCTCTCTGCCTGGCTACACATTGTTCGGTTTTTATGTCAATGAATACATGCTGATATTTTAAAACAGATCTCTCTATGCTAATTTTCCTATTTCCCCCATCTAAAAGACTATAGCTTCCTGACTGTTAATTTCAGTTGACAGTGAATGGTTTTGTTTCCTATTCACCTCAAAATAATGTATTGTTGTGAAGTGATTTATAATAAACAGTACCTAGGAAAAAACTATGATGCTGATCAGTTTTGACAACTAAAAATGCATTATTAATGGAATAATAACATTGGAAGCATCTTGAAAACAAGCTGATTGTGAGGAGTTTATTTTTCTGTTCAGACTAAGATTCATTCTTCTAGTTAGAGATACTTCTGGGTGGACAGGTCATTACGGAGAAGAATGCCAAAATTATTGCTTGGTGGAAAGTCTTGTGATGCTTCCTGTCAAATACAGAATGATAGGTACACTTAAAATAAAGTCAGATACATTATTCCCATTAAAATCCACTTTTACAATATCTGGTTTGACATATAGAATAGATATTTTAAGTGGGTATGTATGTCAGAAAGTGAAATTGCCTCAACTGCTTGATATTACTTAATGGCTGTTGATGAAAGATACCATTTCTTTTTCCTCTATGCACAGTCATATATGAATATAAATACTGGAACAAATATTTGAATAATAATGCAGCTCAGTGCATCTCTTTGGCATTTTTGCTATTGAAGTAAATATAAAGCTAAACCTTGAAGTGAAACTACATATTAATTCATCCTCTGCAGTTGTAACAGAGGACAAGTAGTAATATAAATTTGCAATATGCTTACTCATACATTTAAGGTATAATATCCTTGATATGATTTGCATACACAGCATGGTATTTAAAGCTCATATTTTAAGTCAGGAAGAAGTCTAAACTACTGTTGTTATGTAATTTACTAAAAGTATTATTTATGCCAATAGCCAAGTCATGATTTCTTAACAGCTGTTCTCTAGGAAGACCAGTTTACCATCGTTATTGGATTTTATATTAATTATAGTATGTACTTTATTGAATTTGCTGAAGTGCTTTGCTGGATATTCTCCAAACACTAACAGTCAAATGAAATTATACAAAGAGGGTCAGCTCTATTTAAGGGTATGTGAAAGTGCTTTAGAGACTGGTTATAATTAAAGGAGTTGTAAACCAACACACAGAGTGCAAATGTCACTGCACACCTATGCTTTCCTTAACTTATGTAATTGGAAAGAATTTATCAAGAATGACTCAGTAAAATTTGAGAGCTTGATAAAAGATAAGCCTAAAATCTTTAATAAACATTTTTTCAATTTTAAGTAATAGGAAAATAGTCGTCTGTCATATTAATCACAAAACATCAAGCATAAAATGCTTCTCTAAATGCACTTAACATTGCTTGGTTGAGAACAAATAACATTAATAGCTTTGAAGTGATGTAGTTGAGAAAGATGAGCAAGTATACTTTACCCTCTTTCCCTAGGGCTCTTGGGCCTAACTTCTTTATATACTCTTAAGTATGTGTTTATAGGGAAAAGAATTGGTAGTCTACATGCTGGTATCATTGCTGCTTTATCCAACATCTTGGACTGCTGCAGTATGAATCTGCTCCTAACCAGGAGTAAGACTGTCAGTGGAGATGGCAGATCTTCAGGACGGACAGATTTAAGGATGGAAATCCTAGCAGAAAAATAACATGTAAACTTCACATGAGGAGCTAATTTGCACAAATTTGCAGGGAAAGACTGCCTTAACTACCTACCAGTATCTTTATCATTGGTTTATTCCAAAGGCAAACTCCTGTTTTTCCCACTTGATATGTATGTAAGTTAGAAAGGGAATATTTAACCCTTTTCTGCTGCGCTCTTATAGTATCATTAAAGCTGCATGGTCTACTTGAAAGCAGTTCTTGTTGAAAAATCTAATTTAAAACTAACAAAGCTACTATTTTAAAGTAGTCTGTAGAAAAAAAAAGAATTACTGTGAGAAAAAATGTCAGTTCCAGGTATATTCCAGTTTATTTTTATTGTTCATTAAATTTTTTTATGTGTTTTCCTTAAAAAGAATTAGTTCATAATCTCTTTAGAATAATGGATTTCATCCCAAAATATCATAAACTGATATTTTCCTCAACCAAAATAAAATACTTTGTGTTGCTGTGTTATGGCAAGGAAAGGAAATCACATTTAGGTTGGTGTGCTCTCACACTACAGGAGAAAAGCCTGGAGAAAGATTATTCTTCATATAGGAAGATGTGTTCAGAAAACTAACTTCCAGAGTTCTGACTATGAATATCTGAACTAGGCTTACATTTTCTGCTAGTTTAGGAATAAATAATAATAAAAAAATAGTTACTTTTGTCTACAGTAGAAATTAAAGGTTTCGGTCCATAGATGATATAAAATATCCTCACTTAGGTGATGACGAATAGTTTAAAATGTGGATTCAGTGATTTGTTAGAGTTCTGACAACAACCTTGCAATTAAAAAATGTAGATTATTTAATATTTTGCAAAGTGCAATTATAATTTAAATTCTCTTCACAGAACAGATAAATGGTATAATTTCTTAGGCAATGCTTAATATTTGTAGAATGTACTTATAGGTGCGATGGCAAGATCACTCAGCATCTACACTTAACCTTCTGTATTTAAAGGAGATTTCAATAAATACTTAAATTCCTTTTAAAAGGATAATATCCATTCTATCACCAAGATGACCCATGGCAAAATTTCACATACTTACACAGAATCATAGAATCAGAATTGTTTCAGTTGGAAAAGACCTTGAAGATCATCAAGTCCAACTGTTAACCCAGCACTGCCAAGTCCACCACTAAACTATGTCCCTAAGTGCCACATCTACATGTCTTTTAAATACCTCCAGGGATGGTGACTCAATCACTTCCCTGGGCAGCCTGTTCCAATGTTTGACCACACTTTCAGTGAAAAAAAATTTCCTAATAGCCAATCTAGACCTCCCCTGGCACAACCCAAGGCTGTTTCCTCTTGTCCTGTTGCTTGTTACCTGGGAGAAGATACTGACACCCACCTTGTTACAACCTCTTTTCAGGTAGTTGTAGAGAGCAATAAGGTCTCGCCTGAGCCTCCTTCTCTACAGGCTAAACCACCCCAGTTCACTCAGCCACTCCTCAGCCGTCTTGTGCTCTAGACCCTTCAAAAGTTTTGTTGCCCTTCTCTGGTCACACTGCAGCACCTCTACATCCCTCCTGAAGCGAGGGGCCCAAACCTGAACACAGTATTCAAGGTGCAGCCTCACCAGTGCCAAGTGCAGGGGGACGATCACTGCTCTAGTCCTGCTGGCCACACTGTTTCTGATACAAGCCAGGATGCTGTTGGCCTTCTTGGTCACCTGGGCACACTGCTGGCTCATGTTCAGGCAGCTGTCAACCAGCACCCTCCAGTCCTTTTCCACCAGGCAGCTTTCCAGCCACTCTTCTCCAAGCCTGCAATATTACATGGGGTTGTTTTGTCCTCCCAAGTGCAGGACCTGGCACTTCTGGTTGAACTTCACACAACTGACCTTGGCCCATTGGTCAATCCTGTCCAGATCCCTCTGCAGAGCCTTCCTACCCTCAAGCAGAATAACACTTCTGCTCAGCTTGGTGTCATTTACAAACTGGCTGAGGGTGCACTTGATCCCCTTGTCTAGATTGTTGATAAAGATATTAAACAGGACTGGCCCTAATACTGAGACCAGGGGAACACCACTTGTGACTGGCTACCAACTGCATTTAACTCCATTCACCACCACTCTTTGGGCTCGGCCAGCCAACCAGCTTTTTACCCAGTGTAGAGTACACTTGTCCAGGCCATGAGCAGCAGTCTCTCCAGGAGAATGCTGTGGTAGACATTGTCACAGGCTTTATTATGGTCCAGGTAAACAACATCCATAGGCTTTCCCTCATCCACCTGGTGGGTCATGTTGTAGAAGGAGATCAGTTTCATCAGGCAGGACCTGCCTTTCAAAAACCCATGCTGGCTGGACCTGGTTGTTCTAATAAGCCATGTGATGGCACTCAAGAGGTCAGACTGACAGGTATGTAGTTCCCTGGATATTCCTTCTGGCCCTTCTTGTAGGTGGGAGTCACATTTGCTAAATTCCAGCCAACTGAGACCTCCCTCATTAGCCAGAACTTCTGATAAATGATGGAAAGTGGCTTGGTGAGTACTTCTGCCAGCTCACTCAGTACCCTTGGGTGAATCCCATCCAGCCCCATAGACTTGCATGTATCTAAGTGGTGTAGCAGGTCACTGATGATTCCCCTTTGGATTATGGGGGCTTCATTCTGCTCCCTGTCCCTGCCTTCCAGCTCAGGGGGGTGGGTACCCAGAGAACAACTACTCTTACTATTAAAGACAGAGGCAAAGAAGGAATTAAGTACATCAGACTTTCCCTCATCCATTGTCACTATATTTCCTCCCTCATCCAGTCCAAGGATGGAGATTCTCCTTAGCTCTCCTTTTGTTGCTAATGTATTTAGAGAAACCTTTTTTACTGTCTTTTATGGCAGTAGCCATATTGAGTTCTAGGTGGGCTTTGGCCCTTCCAATTTTCTCCCTGCATAAAATCATGATATTCTTGTAGTCCTCCTGAGTGACCTTCCCCTTCTTCCAAAGGTCACAAACTCTCCTTTTTTCTCCCAAGTTCCAGCTAAAACTCTCTGTTCAGCCAGGCCAGTCTTCTTCCCCACTGACTAGTCTTTTGGCACGTGGGGATGACCTGCTCCTTTGCCTTTAAGATTTCCTCCTTGAAGAACGCCCAGCCTTCCTGGACCCCTTGGCCCTTCAGCACTGCTTCCCAAGGGACCAGTCTCCTAAACAGGGGATCAGAGTTCACCCTCCAGAATTCCAAGGAGGAGGTAGTTCTGCTGATCCCCCTCCTTACTTCTCTGAGAATCAAAAAGTTTTATCATTTTGTGATTGCTATTGCTATGTCCAAGATGGCCTCCAGCCACCATGTCACTCAAAGTCCTCTGGTCACAAACAGCAGGTCCAGCAGGGTGCCTTCCCTAGCTGGCTCACTTACCAGCTGTGTCAGGAGGTTATCTTCTACACACTCCAGGAACATCTTAGACTATGTCCTCTCTGTTGCATTGTATTTCCAGCAGACTGGTAAGTTGTCTAAATATATATATTTTTCATTCATATACACTTGTCAAAAACTCAAAAAAAGGCCCGAATGTGTGCAGGTCAGATTATTGTATGTCCAACTACCAATTTCCATGCACAATTACCCAATTACTGTGTGCCAATCCCGGTCTGCAGACAAACAGGACATTCTGTGAGTGATCCCTTGGGCTGAAAATTTGGCCCTAAATGAATACATAGTGAATAATCAACTCTACAGAGAATTTATATTTCTTTAAGCAATGATGAACAATAAATAATGATAAATTTCATTTTATGTTCCTTTGATTGAAAAAGACTAACAATCCAGTTCATTTTTCTCATGTGAATAATGTTAAATAGCTAATGAATTTGATCGCTTTATGACCATACCCAATGCCAAACATGCATAAATATCATTAAGGAACAAAGGTACAAATCTAGAGATGTGAATTCTATTTTTGGCTCTCAACAGGCTTTGTGTGTGACCTGGGGTGAATACAGCTAGGATCAGATTTGTAATAAGTAAGTATAAATATCTCCATTATGCCATTTTTAAACTTAATTATTGATACAATTATTTTTTAATTTTACAGGGTTACTGATTAGTTTCATTAGAAAGTGTTTGTAATGTATTTTGACTTCTGCAGTTGAACTTTTTTGAAAACCTGAATTTGAAAATGAAAAACAGACCGCAAAACAGCAAAATATGTGACATTAAAATATTACAGCAAACCTAAAATATTCATGAAACAGGATTCTGTAACTTATGCCAAAAGTAATACACAAACTTCTTTCTCATACGGTTTTTAAACTAAAGGTTTTCTTGTTATGTTAGTGGGATATGTTGCATAATTCACTTGCCAGCTTATCGCTTCTTGTTTAAGAAGACACATAAACAGTGCTCTCTCTGCAAGTTGTATACCTCCTTATCTTGTCACCATGTTGTATTTTGCTGTATGCAATGCATATGCATATCCATGCTAAAATATGTTAATATATGTTGAGATTTCATTAAGAAAAATATGCTGAGAAAACATAAATATTTAACTGATACTGGGAAAAGAAAAAGTTGCATATTTGGCCTTAATTCTGCCCCATTTTTTCAATGAATTGAGACTTTAATTTCAAGGTCATCTTGTGTTTCTCAAGAATGAAATATAAAACCATATGCTTTTTTCCTGCTGAGGCGAACATAGAGCACTCAGTACAGACAAGCAACTATTTAAACTGTAGTTTTCAAAATATGCTACAGGTTAAAGACAATGATGCAGAAATAGGGTGTTTGCGGGCCTAATTTATTGATACCCACAATTAGATAGAACTCTTCTCCCCAGCTTAGTCTAAGAGACTCAACTTTGGTGGTTGTCAAAAATGTGGTTTTAGCCTCAGTTATTAGAAGAAATGTTTGGGAAAATGTTTGGCTGTTTTCATTTTACCCTAGGTGTTTCATACCTCCCTGACAGTGTAAAATAAAAAATCTGCCCTACGTTGTTCAGGAGCAAGTAAAGTCAATATTTTTGTCTATTGAACTAACTCTTCTATCACAGCTGGGGTGGAAAGACAGGGTTGAGAATCTTTAAATTATGATGACAGCTTAACCAACTAGCCATATTCAGCTAGTCACACAGGTGTTGTCCAGCAATCCCTTCCTAGAAGAGACTGGGACTGAATGTGTACAAACTGTCACAAAAAGAAAAATCAGTTGAGAATGAAAAATATAAAAAAGAAATAAAAAGGATACATTTCAGTATCAGGTACCTTTCAGAAAACATTGCATACAGTCCACGAAGTTACACGCAGCATTCATGCATCTAGACCTAAGCTGTACATGTGAAAATGATGGCTCTGTGGTGAATTTAATGTACTTTCCATATCTGAGTGGGTTTTTTTGTCCTTTTCCACTAATGCACACCTCCAAGGATTTATTCTTACATTTCAAGGCTACATGGAGCCTCTAAGAGCTACCATCTTTTACTTTAAACTTGTTACACAGATGGTCCCTCCATGCCTTTAAATCTGAATGCTTCCTTCCAGTATCATACTGGTCTGAAGTCCATTCTGGGCAAGGTTTAAATCATGACCCAGTAAAAGTTTTCCTGTGCATGTACAGATTTTAAAAATCTAATGTCACAAAACTCTTCTGGGGTTAAAAAGGAGAGCTTTTTACAAGTGGGGAGAGAACATTTCTACCTTTCCACAGGCAACTGGCACTCGCTTCTTCCTCTGAAAAGATCCAATGAAAGACACACTATTGCAGTGCTGGTTTTAGCTGGTGAAAACTGTTTTGGGAGGTGACTCACTGCATGGATGTGAGAGAAAGAGAGGGAGGAATGGCAGCAAGTGTAATATAAAAGTATGTAAGAAAGGTAAAGGTAATGATGAAGTCACTGTTTTCTAAACTTGTCTGTGTAAGGCATGCAGTATTTCAGAGACAAGACCAGTTCAGTGTTGTTGATCAGATAAGTGTTGCAATTGACCTAGTTTGAGGAAAGATGAATTGTCAGGCAATTCTTAACTCCATTAATGGGTTAATAATTTTAGTATGCTATTCTTTTTTGAAAAGGCTTATTTAAATGTTTATCAGTTGTGCAAAGTGGAGCAGCACTGGAGATTCGCAAGGGAGAACTGATCATTGCCTATGCATGGAAGCGTTGTAGGAAGATTAAAATAACATTGAGTATATTCTGTAAATGAAGGAGAGAACTAAAAGAAGCCTCCAGAGTCCATTATAAATTTTAATAATACATCAAGGTAATGTAACTGAATAACCGATCTCTGAGGGAAGAAACACAACATTTGGCTAATATTACAATTTAAATTATGAAAACAAAAAGAGCTTTTAGTTAATCTTGTCTTTCTGCTTTTATTCTTGAGGCTCTTTTTTATTTTCCCTGAATCCAAAACACCATGTAAACAAATAAAAGTACGGGAGAAAATAAACAGTTTGGCATCTCAGTAGATTAATTAATGCGCTTCAGCCTTGGCACCAGTAGACGAAAATTATGTGCATAAATAATATCACTAATTAAAAAGATGCAGATTAACATGCAAATAATGTTAATGAGGATCTGCAATTCCAGAGTGGATTCGCATAACATCAACAATTTAATGGGTTGGAAGGCTTGTGTTTGCATTACATTAATAAATTTCAAAGACCTTGCATAAAAAAGTTCTGTTGGAGCCTCTGTTTCCCACTTGTGAGTTGTAAATTCTGTGGGCAGTAGCAAACGCTCATCGGCAGATGCCAAAGTCATTATCTCAAAGACTGTTGAGATGGTGCCATGTGCCAGTGTGACCAGCTGTTGGGAGCTGGGCAGTAGGCACTGCACTGTGCCAATTATTCATATTATTTGGGTAGTCTTGATATTTATTTAAACTGATTAATATTTTGTGCTCTGCATCTTGATCTGGAGGGAAATCATTTTAAGCAAGCAAAGTTTTAAAAAAAATCTTATTAGCCTTTGATGTGTCATGGATGGTTGAATGCATAATGGAATTGATTAAGCAGACATAATTTCTAACCATAGGCAAAAACAATATAAGATGTCTTTAATGATGTCATATAATGTTGAGATAAAATATTACAGGATCAAACTCCAAATGAATCATAATAACCCAGATTTTACTGAAAAATGAGAAGTGTTAGACTGCAGTACCCTTTTTTGCTCTTGAACTGGGGAATGTTCTCTGAGGACACTTCTTATGGAAAGAGCAAAGGTTAAGAAAGATTAGAGCAAACTCCTTTTTAAATGCCATGTAACTCCTCATTAATTTTCTTCCTATTCTATGATAACTGTTATCCATTCCACACCCAGCCATTCTGCTGTGGCTTTGAGACACCACAACACACTGGACAAAGCAATTTCCTGAAGATGGACCCTTATGATGTGCTAGAATTGTCCATCTGTGTAAGCTCTGTCCAAATCATTTAGAAATCAGAGTTCCCTCTTGTGTATGCGGAATAAGGCTATTAGCTGCACAGAGTGGTAGAAACAAGGGGCAAAACTTCTGCCAACTTGCAATGTTTCTTCACACACCTAAGACTTAACAATTAATCACAAAAAGTATCATTTTATATTTACACCTCTTCTGCCTCTTCAAGTGCCATCTAGACCTTAAAATTATTGTCAGTTATGAAAAATTTGCAAAGTGATTTAAAGATGAAGAAAGTCTGAATAAGCACTTTGCAGCAGAAAAAAAAGTTGTAAAGCAAGGAAAGAAGCATATCTCCATTGCAGACAATTTCTAAATAAAATAAAATAAAATAAAATAAATTTAAAAAATTTTCATTGTTTTGCCTGAATTGTTATGTATCAAATCTTTGTTCTATGAACATCTCTTCTCTAGCAGCCCTCAGTTCTGCAATAAACACAGCTCCTTCCTTCCCCATGTTTAACAACACCATCAATGGATAAGAACTTCACGCATACTAAGTGACAGGTGGCCAGGCTGGAGAGTACATAATGGTTGAAGTTTCCCCTATCAACACTCTGTTCAGAAATACATTACAATTTATAGTTAATTACATAAGTTACAGTATTGTAAGACTACACCAGTATTTCTAACCCTCAAGCACAAACTTCAATATCTAACACTTCAGCATGCACTGTAAAAATAGTGGATCCAAGTACATTTTATGTTTTTGAAAACATTTCATGGGTACTATGTAAACACAAGGTATTTAGCTTTCAGAATAATCTTGGAACAAAAGAGTATTTTTAAAATCCAAGTTAGCGTATATGGAAAACTTAGTCACGTGTATTCACAACACACACAAAAGAATTTGTCCTTACTGTAGGTTTAAATCTGTATAGTAAAATCATAAAGTAACACTATTTTACCTGTAGATACTGTGTGGGTGAACATCAGTTTTTGGAAGATCTTCTGTATATACTCAATTAAGAAATAAGTATAATGCTCCACATCAACCAATAGTTATCCAAACTGATATACACATTTTAAATAAAATATTGTCAGAAAGTTTGTCCAACTGCCGTATAATATGTCTAGAGACTAATCAAATATGGCTAGAACTGATGGTCTCAGAAAGACTGATCAGTATCTTGAGCCTGCTTTCACAACACACTTGAGCATGAAAGTGAACCATTCAACGACCATTTCACAGAAGATGTTTGAAAAGTTTGGTTTGCTTTCCAAGGAAAAAAGAAAAAAAAAAAAAAACCCACACCTTTCAAAGCTTGGAAAGTTGTGAAATGCAGCAGTTTGATTTTGTTTGGCTTTGTTTTATAATAGCATAAGAAAATAAAAGTAATAAAAAGTAATTGTCTTCCATGTTATACCAAGCTTGTTACACCAAGCTCATCTGGTATAACAGCAAGACATTGGGTACTAATGTGTATTGCTGCTTCCCAAAGAATCTCTATCACCTTACTTCCTTAGTCAGAAACTAGACTTAACATATTGACTTCTGCATCTTTGATGTAAGCAAGCAAAACAGAGCAAGTCCCAGTAATGTTTCTTTAATCTGAAGTGCTATCTTTCTTTACTACTATTGTCAGTGGAGCAAGTATAGCTTTTTTAACAACTTGATTGCTTAGGAAATATACCTCAACCCTTCCTTGGAAAGACTAAGCTTGAAAGTATGAATAAGGCTTAGTCTTCATGAAGTAATCTTCATGAGACTGTCCCAGGGTGCTGCTGGGTGCCAGTTAGACTGGTAGCTGCTTTAAAGAAGTCCTTTCATGTTATACGATGTGTATGTTCTGCCCTAATGTGGCAGGCAGACACATCTGGTCTTTGGCTGCTGGAAATTTTGGAACCTCTGATGGAACAACATTTTTTTCTTCTTTTTTCTCCCTTTGAGATTGCTATCCTAACTGTAGCCACCATAACAGATGTATCACACTCCAGATTTTACCACTTCAATTTTTCCCCAGCCTATTTAAAAAAAAAATAATCTGTTAACTGTGGTTCAGATTCATCTGTATTACCCAGGAATAAGATTTTCTCTTTTCCTCTTCATTGATATTCACTGCCAAAATGTAGTTCCACTTGGACTTTAAGAAGAGATCCAAGAAAAGCTAATAGTGATGTTTGTGTCTGCCCAGCTATAGAAATATAACTTTTAATATCCTACATGTATTCATAAACCTGTAGTCAAGGGAGTAAACACCACTAATTTTGTTGAAAGAATATCAGAGCTGCAAAGACAACGTCAGATGTCAGGAAATGGTAAAATAAAAACTAAGTGAAGCCTTATCTCTGCCTTCTCTACTATGATCTTTTCATTATTTCTGTTCTGTAATTAAAAGACTTACATATCAGTACAGTATTGGTACAAATAGAATAGTAGTAGTTTGCAATACGAAGTGTAGGTTTAATTGGGTATATTTCTCAGAATAACAGCCTTTACTATAGGCAAACTAATTGTAAAGATACAAGGAATGAATATTCTCCACAATCTTTTTTTTTTGTTTAATCAGTAGAATGCAGTTAATTAAGGGTTAATAGTTTCATAGTAGGTGATCATCTTAGTCCTCCATTGCAAAGGTAATACATAAGCAACAGGAATAAATCCATAAAACATTAAATATTTATTCCTAAAAATGAACCCTCCTTATGTATATGGATTAGAGTCCCTGTTCAAGCCGTGTCTGGCATAGAACACAGGAATGGATAAAAAGGTAGGTCTAAACCATTTTTCTCCTGACCCTGTGGCAGAGTTCATTCAAATATGACTGAAATATGAATCAAATCTCCCAAATAGCCACTTGAATTTATCTAGGCAGGATTGATTTCCTAGTGTCCACTCCATTAGCCAAGGACCGCAGCATTTTGGATTTCTATACTCATTCTTCTTGCTGCACTACTCAGAACAGTGGTTGAAGAAATTACTCTGAACAGCGATTGAAGAAATACAGAAGGTTCTTACAATACTGAGTAAAACTCATTGTCAATAAATGTAATGTAAATGGATGAAAATTGTATTTTATTTATACTTGTATTCTGCCAGCTCTAAATCAGCTGCTGCCACTCCAGGAAGCAACATAAGATCAATCTCTAAAACTACAATCTGAACAATCATCAGCAGTTTAAATGGCAAATTTAATTATTATGAAAGAAAGTGAAAACAAGGAGATCATAATCATAACACCAAAGAAATGCGTTTTGCCACCAAGTCTTGAATAATTCACACAGTTCCAGTCATCCAGTTTCAAAATAACCATATAAGAACTAGAGAAGCTACAGAGGAGGCACAAGTCCCATAATTCCTATAAGATGAGAAACAAAATATAATAAAGTAGAAAATTACGGCTATACTGAGATGTGAGAATTTTATAATCCTGAAAGCCATGAAGAAGATTAATAAATTATTTCCTACTTCTGATAAGCACAAGACAGCCAGTGAAATTAGCAGACAACAAAGTGAAGACAGGTTTTTTACACCGCATGTAACGAAACAGGGGAATTGCTTGTCAAAGGCCAAAAATATAAAAGGCTTCTGAAAGGCTAGGCACACTACTAAAGGACAGGTCCACTTCAACTGCAAAGCCAGGCAGTCTAGATAGAGGCTCCAGCTCGAAATAAACAACAATTGAGCAGTTTTTCTAAGAAGTTGGAAAGTATGCCAGTCGAATTGGATATATTTGCCTGGTATATTATGATCTTTAGGTATGTGCTACTCTTCAAGGAAAACATGGGTCAAAAAATATCTTTGGTCTAGGCAATCTGACTGCTCTTCATTTCCAATGTTATCCTCAAGTGGGTATGTTTTGGTATATGAGTAATCTACCTCTTGAAGTCTTTCAAACAGTTGCTCACAACTTGAAAGATATGGGAATCAAATATCTGTCATGTCTGTAAGCGAGCATTCTAACCTTGCCATAGACAATGCTAGCTCCTTTAAGACACATTCTACTTAAATCACATGTTTTTCCTATTAATGAAGACCATGGCTCTGAATCACTATGACGACTTCTGTGATTCCTTTATAGATTCACTTGTGTAAAAACTGGGATAGTAAAACAGCAAGTCAGTCCCAGATTTTCATGAGCTTTGAAAGAAGCTAGTAATGGCATGCATATTCTTCATAGATTAATACATATCACAAATTAATGCAAACTTTGTGACTTAATAAAGAAGCAATGACCACTGCATCAAACCTCTGAGTTTCAATTTGCTTGCCACAGTTGAAGAAGTATTCCTATTTATATAAGCCTATTAGTTTAGAATTTAAATTTCTGTTGTGTGTAAACAGGAACATAAATATAAGGCTATTATGCTAAGGTACTGAGTGACTTAAGCAATCAAGTATCACATTTTAAGTTTGATGGCATAGGCAATAGAATCCTTTATTAACAATAAAATAGAAAATATAGAATATAGAACATAAAGCATAGACTATAGAATGTAATATGCAATGTATGAATTTGAGGGTTATTTTCTATGACTACACAGTACTCATAGCCACAGAGTTACGAAAACGGGATTAGGGAGGTCCTGAGAGTTCACAGCTTTATGGGAAAGCAGAGGAAATTAAATCTGTGTTATTCTTCACAGGTGTTTGTTTACCAATAGTGAGAAACCTTCAGAGATCTGTTTCAGTGTCTTATTAGTACTGAGTGTTTTCCTGGTGTCTAACCTAAATCTACCTTGACATAATTTATTTCTGTCACTGCATGTCTTATCTATGAGGCACAAGGAGAACAGTTTATTCTTTTCATCTCTATACTTCGACATAGTTGAACACCTATCATATCTCCCCTTGGTTTCCTTTTTCTAGACTGAACAGTCCTGACACTTTCAATATCCTTGCTGTCCACTGCCTCAAAGGAAGCAAATATGAAGGGTTTAGAAGGGTACGAAAAGTCTCTTCACTTTGCCCAGTCAGAGCAATGATCAGATGCAACTTTACTCTTCACATCTCTAAATCACTGGGACTGCTGTGCTTGAGCACTTCCTCCATGAGAGGCAGTTCTGGGAGGCATCAGCACAGCTCGTTTCCCCAGGAGAAACACAACAGTTAGAGCAGAAAATGTAGCTAAATGGCACTCACTGCTAAAGGTCCCTACTGTTTTGATTAAAACACTGGGGGCTGACAGGCTTTTGTCTGCACTAGAGATCATACAGTTACTCTATGAGACTTCAGCCACTAGAAAGAGAAAAAAAAAACCCCAACACTAATTTCTGGGAGCTGGTTAGTCACAACTAATGAAAGACTAATGGAAACTTGCTGTACCCTGCTACATGGGCAAGCACAAATTACAAACAAAATTCACTTCCTCTACACCCCACCCAAACCACCGAGCTTAGACTTGTCACTTAATACCCTTTCTCTGCACACTTGCTTGAAATGGACCTGCACAAAGAAAAGATCCCTATAAATCTCATACTATTTTCTACAGTACCCTGGTTCCCAGAAGAAGGGCAGAGCCTTTCTACTCTAGGTGATCAAGAATATATGGGGTTTACCTCCCCCAGCCAGTACAAATGTCAGACTTGGACCACCTGCATTACCAGTGAGATTTCCAAACCTCTCCATGCCCATGACAGGTAGCTATATGAAAGATAGCCATGCATTTTTTAATTGAAAGTGCATACATATATATATATATATATATACACGCTATACACCTTTGGGTAGATATAAATACATAATAATACAAATATGACATACACTATATATATGTATGTACAACATATGTGAGGAACAGAAGTTGGGCATGTTGGATGTTCACTAGTTTCAGCTCCTTCCTAGAGTCTCAGGGAGGTAGACATTAATTTTCATTGGATTTGGATCTCAGATGAGATTGGAGATTTTTTTTTCCCAACTGCTTACAGTAGGGCAGTTCTAGCACGAGGCAGGATTACAGGTGATCGTATGTCAGACATGGAGGTGTAGAGTGAGTGCAGGCATACCAAGTGTGCAGTAAAGTCTTCCCAAGTAACTGTTGTGCATGATGGAGCCCTGCTGTCCTGGCAATGGCTAAACACTGGCCTGCCCATGGAAAGCAGTGAATGAACTCTGTATTTTGCTTTGCTTGCATTTGCAGTCTTTGCTTTACCTATTAAACCGTCTATATCTCAACTCACAAGTTTTCAAACTTTTGCCCTTCTGATCCTCACCTCCATCCCACTGGGGAGGAGTGATAAAATGGCTGTGTAGATCTTAGCTGCCTACCAGAGCTAAACCATGACACAGGGAAATAGCAGTCTTGTTACTACAGAGAGGGTTAACAGGATATTACATACGTCTTTTGATGTCTTGACTGTCCAAAAGAAAAAAGTAGAGGCAAATAAAGGAATACAAAAATAGCAAAAACTGAAAAAGCAAGATGTTTGCCCCATTTTATTTTAAAATATATTTATACACACAGGCAAAGCTTATTAAACCTGAATATTTTGCATATAATTATGTGTTAAATTATAAAAATCATATAGATAGAAGAAGCGTTATTATCTGCAAGCTCCCTTTCCTCCTCCTTGGGAAACTTAAAGTTCTAATTGTTGTCAATGTATTAACATAAACCCCAAAATATCCCTTTAGATCAGTTCAGGCCATTTGGAAAGAAGCTGAACATGGTGCTTCATAGAAGAAACTACTGCTGAAATAACCTTACTCAAACTGGAGGTTATTCAAGTTACTTCTGTCTTCAGAAAACAATCTTAGAAGTTTCTAGTATATTTTAGAAGCTTCTTGGGAACAAAGCTGAATAAATCAATAAGGAGCTATGAGACTAATGAAGGAAAAAGTTGGAGCAGCCAAGAGGGAATAGCACCTTTAATAAATCTTTGATGTTTTTAGGCCACATTTTCTGTCTTTTGGGTATATTCATCCCATATTTTGTTGCCATAAATCTAAATTACATCTATTGTAGTATTTAGGTTTTTTGTCTGTGGGCCTGTACAGAATGACACATTAAAGTCAAGAGGACATTTCCTAACTGACAATTCATTCTGAGTACAAACCAGCTGCAAATGAGTGGGGAGCAGAGATACTCATGGGCTTTTTAAATCAGAAATCAGAGCAAACAGATCAGGAGAGTTTTGTTTGTTGTTTGTATTTCAGGAAAGCAGTGGGTTTAATTTAGGAGGCTTTGATCTCGGCCCATTATCTGAGCTGTAATTCTGGCAAGAATGGAAATTCCAAGGTACATCCCCTCGAACAGATTTTGAGGTGGAAATACTGTAAGAACATTTCTGCAGTTTGTCTACCTATACCTACCTTACCCAAGAGCTGGAAAATCATACTCTGAATAGTTTAGATAATGGTTGAATATATAGGAGGTGATTTTGAAATTTCTTGTTTAAAGGAAAAACAACTCCAACAACCTTTTCGCCTTGGTCTCATTGTTTCTCTTTGTTTAAGAGGGTTCATCTTTGCACTCATCTAAGTAGGAAATAAACAGAATACATAAAATACTACATATTCTTATGTACAATTTCACAAATACTATTGTAAATCACATCACAGACAGTACAGATTAATACCACAACTTTCAGTATAATAGAGATTTCTTTGCTTCCACAGCCACATATGCTGTACCAGTAAGAAATCTGGCTGATGAGTTCTCCTTTCCAAACATTTCTTGTTATATCTGTATCACTTTAAATGATGCTGCTTACATCTCTACACAAAAAGGTGTCATGACCAAGTATTTCTTACAGTTACTGCCAAACGTTAAATAGGAGAAGATAAAATCCAGAAAAAAAATTATGTGAAAAAAAATGTTAATGTTACAAAAGCAAATAATCAGAATCAGGAAATGCTGTAATTGAGGGTCCTCAATAGTGGAGTGATGAAATAAGCTCCAGAGAGAAAACACAAGAAGTTTAATTTTATGATAGTGACATATCATCACTAGTTGGCATGTGAGAGAAAACTGTTTTAGTTTAATAAAACATAATTTATGCTTGTTGCTTATTATGGAAAAGCAATAGAGGCACTGTGTTAATATTGTCTTACCAAGTTCATATTAGCATGAGGTTTAAATACTTATTTCTTTTAGATACCCTTGAAATGGCAATAAACAAGATGCAGAATGTTAAATGCTATTTGAATGTGTTTATGGGAGCTCTTTGAAAAATAAATTAATAGAGAAAGAATAATATATTGCTTAAAAATTTCCTGGTTGTTAAGTCCCAGCTGTTTTTTGTGTACGTATTTCTAGAGTTTAGTTATACATCCATGGCATGAGATAATTTGAAAGTGGTTTAGCCATGGTAGAAACTATGTGTTTAAAGATGAGCCCATTAAATTTCATGAAACATTTGCTGCAGAATGAATGCTGTCATTCATTTTGTGGTCAAAAAGAAATGAAGGATCCTGACACTCTCACCAAATACCTGTGTAACCCTGGGAAATGTCGAGCTCCGAAGTTCAAAAGTAACTTCTTCCAGCTGCAATTCCCATGCAATTCATTGCCCTTCTTATTGACTTAGGCTTTGTGTCCTAAAGTAGGTGACGTTTTGGAAAGGACTTTCTTCTTCCTTCCATCTCAAAAAAACATCAAACAAAATCATATTAGCTCACATCTCATGGAAGTCCAGCGTAAGACCCAACTTTCTAACATCATATCATTCCCAGTCCTAACCACTGTGGGAGATTGACTTGCAGAGCTAGCAAACCAGGTTTTGTTGTTCTCCCTGTAACAAGATTGAGAAGTAAAATCCAAGATTTCTCTTTAAACACTCTCTACAGCGTGACTTAGTTCTCCAGAAGTCATTTTCCATTTCTATTGCCCAATGGATAGCAGAAGGCAATATATAGCTCAGCTACATCAGATATGCAGCCTAATGCAGATTTCTTTGTACTGATCTTGGCATACTAAACCCAGGAACTTTCCAAAGACATGAAGTGTTTTCAGTCATATGCATTGGTCTGCAGATACTAAAAATAAGTTCACTCTCAATGAAATGATGACTTTAGCTCTCTCTGTATGCACTTAGGGTTTTGACACATAAGCTTTGTATGTAAACTGTACAAAGTTTATATTGATTTTGCATGTGCATGTATATTAGTATGCATATGCATGATTTATGTGTACATGTATATCTTATACAAAGTTGTATATGTAGTAGTCCAACTAGAACCAACAGCTGACCAGAAGAATGAAAGAAAACCATTTTAAAATTTTGAGATATATTTTTGCTCCTGTCCTGGTTTCAGCTGGTACAGAGTTACTTTTCTTCTCCGTAGCTGGTACTATGCTGTGTTTTGGATTTAATAAGAGAATAATATTGATAACACACTAATGTTTTAGTTGTTGCTAAGTAGTTTTTATTTTACATCAAGGACTTTTCATATTTCCCATGCTTTGCTGGTGAGGAGGTGCACAAGAAACTGGGAGCGAGCAGAGCCAGGACAACTGACCTGAACTGGCCAAAGGGATATTCCATACCATAGAACATCAGGCTCAGTATATAACAGGGGGGACTTGGCCAGGAGTCATCAATTGCTGTTTGGGGCCTGGCTGGGCATCAGTCAGTGGGTGATGAACAATTGTATTGTGCATCACTTGTCTGGGGCTTTTTCCCCTTGGGTTCTCCACATCCCCCACCCCCAACCCCCACCCCCTGTTGCTGTTATTATCATTATATCTTATTTTATTTTATTTCAATTATTAAATTGTTCTTATCTCAACCCATGAGTTTTACCTTTTTTTGAATTCTCCTCCCTATCCCACCAGGGAGGTGGGGGGAGTGAGCAAGCAGCTACATGGTACTTAGTTGCCGGCTAGGGTTAAACCACAACAGCTCCATACAGGGTTTTTAACATTTTCAAAAAATATTACTACATCACAGATAATAGCCCAAGCTCTTGAATTTAGGAGGTATACAGGAGAAGCATAAAATGTGGACAATTTTTGGAGTTAGGCTTAATTTAAGCACTAGAACCTTTTTCTTTCTTACTTACTTTCTAGCTCAGTGCTTGTATAACTAACTTCTCTCACACCCCTTTGCTAACTAAGAATTTTTTTGAAGTGGTTACATTTTTGCTTCAACAACAGTTCAGGAAAATATGCTGATGAGCTATTCTGCTACTAAAACATCAGTTTTAGAAAGAAAGAAGGAAATTTCTTTCCTCCTTTTTCTTAAATGATTGGGTTGTCTTCCATTTATATCACAACTTTGGTTTGGTTTTCATGCAGATTGATGGAGTTTCATGCAGACTGGCATGATTTATTGACAGCTGTTGGTACCATTGTACAAAGCAGGAAGTGCTGGGACACACTGCAACATTTGATCTGGAAGCTTCATGTACATTTCCTGTTCATTCCTGCCTATGACAATGTTATACATTCATGCTATAAATATATTATATTAGTGATTACATTCTTAAATATTACACCCCAAGAAACCACTATGAACTACTCTTTATAAATTCCTAACATGAGAAATCAGCCATGTATGAACAAAATGCAAAAATATTTCTTTAAGCTTGAAATAATCTTTGTAGGATAGATATGACTGTGCCATGCCATTCATTTCATTTTTAATTCTGAAAAAATCACTCTTGATTACTGTCAAATGGCAATATTATTGATCTATTCAATCTGTTCAGATGAGCTTTTAATAGGATGACATGATTAATTTTTGTTAATATTATCTATTTGATATAGCAAGAGTTATATTTTGTCCTTTGTTTTTGTAATAGAATATAACCTCTCACTCTCTTAAAATTTATTCATCTGTTTTTCTTCATCCTTCCTGGTAACCACAATCTTTATCTTCTCATTTGAGCCAGCCAAAAATTGCAGAAGTTTAAGTTTCAATTCTCAGTCTTGTTATGACAGCAAACTCTGCACATGCTGTGTTTTCACATGCTTCCAGAACATACTACAGAAAAGTTTACAAGTAAGCAAGCAAATAAATAAATTAATAAGAATGATTATAGCAAAAGTTACAATTTCTTTCAAGAAACAGGTGTCTCAGGTTAATCAACATTTATATTCAGTATTATCCTAATTTGAATTCATGATGAAATAAAATAAGCAATTATTGTTGTTGTCTATAATTAGCCCCATCTAACCAGTACATAAGTACCTATTATGTAAGATTTTGTAAAAAGTATAGCCAGTATGTCTTATTATATAGAACTAAAAAATGTCATAAATACATTAAATATCTTACAAAGTCAATGTCAACTACTGAAAAAACTTGAAAAATAATGCAAGATCTTGTCACCTTACTTTTGTCACAAGTTCACGAGTCTTTATAGTTTTTTCAATATGTTTAATATAATGTAATAATGTAAAACTGAAAGCACTCAAAAGTAGTCTCTTGGGACTCGTTCCAAGCCCTTTTTCTTTTTCCTTTCTCATCATTTAGTCTTTCTGAAACCCCTGGGATAACCACTTTAAAACAATCTGTGGTGATGTGATTTATATTTATATATCTAATGAAGCTTATTTTATAATAATTGCTCTGATTTAATTTAAATAACTCCCTGTCTGTTATGCTGCTAGGGATGGTCAAAGAAATTGCTGTATACTTTACTATTAATTGTAAATCTGTGGTTGGTTAAAACACACAATAACATGTCTTGGCAACAGCAGCTCTTTTCCTTTTGCATCTATGTTCTTCTCTTGGTATATTTTATCAGTCCTTCAACCAGTGATAAATAAATAAACTCTGTTGAGGTACAGTTCAAAACCATACAGGATTACATTTGCAAGTGATGGAAGCAAGTAACATTTGCAGTGGTTAAAACCACATGCAAAAGGATTAGAAAAGGAAGCCAGGCTAGGAAAGATATAACACTAACAGGGTTTACTTAGGCAACAGAATGCAGAAAAGCTTTTTTAATAATTATTCACAGAGAGAAGAAAATAGACAAAATTTGGTTTGAGCCAACCACAAAAATGAGAAAGAATGAGACTGAAAAATATCCTTAACCAATTTTCTTGGCTTATGCTAATTTCCTGGCACTGTATCATGAGGTGATTTTGGCTACCCAGATATAGCTGTGTATGAAAACACCCACAGATACGTACATACAAGATCCGTCCATGTTCCACAGATTAGTCACTGCTAGGAGGATAAGATGTGTCATATTAGGCATTGTAAATACTAGAAAAGACAACCGAAGAATCCAGAAGAAGAAATTTTTTTGGCTGGGTGAAGAAGAGGTATCACAGGATGCATCATGAACCAAAAAGCGCTTCTTAGTCCATGCCAATGGATTTGTAGCTCTTTCATAAAACATCAACTATTGTTTTGGTACTGCTTTACAATACTTATCACAAGTTTGGCACGGAGCAACCTAATAAATAAACAAAAGGATGCATTAGAAATGACAAACACTTAATAATAGGAATGGAAGTCCTGAAAACTCTTGAGTAATAGTATCTTCAGGCATAATCTGTTCTTTAAGATTAGCTGTTATTATTACTCACTGAACGCCAGTAGTACATCATCTAAGGAATTACTACATTTAAATGTCTTTACTACAATAAATACAAAAGAAACTGCAAAAAATAGATCAAGAAGGTTCTGCTCTTCCAACAATCCCTAATTAATTCTTGTTAAAATATAGTCTCAGAATGTCTCTTTTCTGAAACACAGGGTTCTGTGGATCAAATACTCAATAGAGGTGAAATTAAAGATTTGAAGCTTGGCTATTTTCTTAGTGTAATTTTTTTTTAATAACAAATAAAAAAACCACACCAGTTTGTGTGCTCTGTTACATATCCTTGTTGCTCAGTCAAAAGAAGAAGAAAAAACCCTTCCAGTGGTTCAAAGACTTGTTTACTGTGGAGCTGTTTTGACTGATCAAATTTAGCACTGATGGGAAAGCAGAAGGCTGGCATGTCTTTTATGAACTTAATGAACAAGTGTGAAGTCATCAAGGAATTAAATTACTCACAAAAATGAAAGCTGTGCAAAGGCCGTATGCATATGATGCTGGCGATGATGACAGTGTGCACACACATGACCAATGGAAAATTAAATTCCACCAGTAACTTCTTCACATATAATTCCATGTTCAGTGGTATCATAATCTGAAAAAATGTAACAATTCTGTATTTGCAGAATATGGGGTAATGATCACACAGTGTGATCCTCATAATGAAAACCATCTATGATGGGCCAGATCCATAGCTCAGAAAACAGCCGCACAGCTCTAGAATAAATTAGGTTGTAAGCAGAGGAACATTTTCTCAGTATTTTTAGTTGCTCAGGTAAACATACTATGGTCACCCAGAAGAAAATGCCTCGCTGTCTATCACCCATTGGCTATCTCCTTATATATTTTTGCTTCAGATAAGCAGCAGTACCGAAGAGGGGATAGACACAGATATCTGTGAATAAAAACTGTGTTAACTTTGTTAGGAATGGCAAACAAAGCAAGACACTGAAGCAGCAACAAATGCGTACAGCAGTACTAGGAATTTTGAAACAGAGGGCAGATGGGCCTGTACATCATTTACACAGACATATCACCTTGACTTAATATCTGCCCCACACACCTTTACAATCTTCATCCTAAAACCAGGAGTCTTACAAGGGTAATACACTGGTCTTCAGAGAAAGTCGCTCACATAAGCAACCTCTTCTGCTCAAGTCCTGTGAAACCACTCCCGGCTGAAGTTTACTGGGGGAGGTTATATAAAAGTTGCTTTTGTCAGTTCTCCTCTTCCAAGAAACAATATCAGCACTAATCCAGCAATGGACAGTGCAACATTTTTTCTAAGGTTGAATGAACATTTAATGACCAAAACCCATGTACCTACCTGTTCAATCCAGTGACAGTTTTCTTAATAGAGGAGGAGGATAAAAATAGTACCTCAGGTCATTATTTTCTTTAACTACTTTCTGAAATCTATTTCAAAGAAAAAACAGAGTTGTTAAAATTATAAAATCAGAATTTAAAAATTTACTTGACATAGAGTCAATAGTTAGTGTGACTTCAATGTAAGGCATTTTAGGACATAATAGCAACAGAAAATGCAAGGTCCTAGTAATTACTATTTTTTAAAGCAAACAAATCTCAACAGAACTAGCAATCAAAGACAAACATAGAGCAATTATTCGAAACACTAGGAAACAACCTGGAAAAAGATAGGAGAGAAACTTAAAGCATGAATGGTGATGCATAATTATATAAATGAATTTGCAGAGTAAGTTACATGCAAAACTAACAATGAATTCTAATCAAATAAGAAACATCCTATAAAAGTCAACATTTGGTCTGTGCTGTTTGGAATACTATATAGGGTTCTGGGCATCTCCATGCCATAAAGTTATTGACAAATTAGAAGGACTGCAGAAAACAGCAGCAAAAATAGTCAAAAAAGAAGAACTGACTTGTGAGAAAAGATTGACTCATGAGGGAACAAGTATTTGGAGTACATACTTAAGTGTGCAGCCAGTTCCCACAGTGAAATCTATTTTCTAACCTCTTATAAATTTAGATAGAAAAATTAGCTTTCTGTGAGAATAAACATATTTTCTCTGAAGATCACTGAGGGTTTTCTTTTTCTCCCCCCTGCCCCACCCCTCCTCCCAAACTTAGGAAAAATTGGTTTTGCACTACAGGTCCTCAGCTGCCATAATATGTGTTCTTTTGAGTTGTCATCTTGTTTTTAATATTCACAATCAAGCAAAATTATTAAAGGCTGGCAAGGACTGCTGCCAATGACCTCTGTCAATTAGCTTTGCTAAAACTTCCTATTTTGAAAATTCTCTAGGACTTCTTCTAATAGCTTAAGCACCTTCATTTTTTATTGTCAGACATTGGTACGAGAAAGGTACAAGTTGGGGAAATGCTTTTCCCTTGTTTCAAGAAATCAGTTACCTCTGACAAAGTCATAAAACATATTGAAAACGGTGCTTCCTGTCAAGTTCTTTGATAAGATGGTGACAGCATATTATAGTGGTAAATGGATAATCAACACAGTTTGTACCATACTGGTGCTGGTGCTTGTCTGGAAAAGGAACCTCTCCAAGTTGTCCTAGCTATGTGAATGAAAGAGATGCAGGAAGAGAGGCACAGAAACAGACATCTGAAGCTGACATTTGAAAAATCTGTGATGGATTTTGTCCTATCATTGGATGGAGAACTTGCTACAGGAACGCATAAGAAAGTTTACGTTCACCTGTTTTTTTTAATTCTTACCAAAACAAAAGTTACAACAAAACACCTCGAGAATTGCAAATTTGAATTGGTGGTAGGGTGTTTCTGTTTTAAAAGGACTAAGTTTCAAAATGTTTTATTCCCAAAAGATTTCTTTATTGACTTTGTATAATCATAGGTATTTCTATTCCTCCTAGACACAGCTATATATTCCTTTTGACACAGTCACACTATATTTGGTAAATCAGAATGAAGAACAAAACTTCCTACTTACTGGCCTTTTGTGTTCTGTAGGTGCCAAACAAGAGACTGTTATCATTAATGCATGAGGTACAGGCAGGGAATGACAGAGGACTTAACAGGTGGCCTGAAGTGAGAAGAGATGAAGCACAAGGGTGAGAAAACTGAAGGACCTCGCTAATTTTCTGGGGAATATATCTTTTTAATTTCAAATCTAGCCGTAATGTTGACTATGAAGTTAGGGAAAAGATGTGTTTGCCAGGCTTTCACAAGAACTCATAGTAGTTATAACTACCCTCAAGTCTTAGGCTTTTGCTCTGCTGCTCTGCTTGCCAGAAGGCTCTGGCAAACACTCCTAAGAAACACTCACCAGAGGACTAGACCCCAGTACTACCAGTATGAAAGAGATTCACCCTATCCATTTTAGGAGTATCTTGAAGATTCTTGTTACTTCTTGATCTGTGTAAAGAATACATTAGTCTAACCAGTCTAGGGTATGTTATTAATTACTCCTTTGGGCATGAAACACCATGTTTATCAGCTCACTCCATGCTGGCTTAGTTAATGGCAAGAATAAGAAATAAAACAATAATTTTCCATAAATAAGTTAACACACAAAACAACAAATAAATCCTAGATTATTCTAATCTCTTACTCTAATTCAGGATTCTCTTTGGTTGCTTTGAGCACAGTTTGTGCTTCTAACACTTCACAAAGTTTGTGACTCAGCCTTCCCCCTCTTCTAAGGCTTACTCTTCATGCTTACAAGTTTTCTTACAATTACTTCTTTTGTAGTGCACATTTCTAACAATGGGTGTTCTATCTCTCTTTCTCTTGAGTAGGAAATGTGAGATGGATGGACATGACTGAGTTACTGTATACATCTCTCCATTTCCAAGCTATGGTCTCCATTCATATTTATTTACTCCTTTATAAAGAGTGTTTCTTTACAGTTCATGCTGACTGAGCACTTGGGTGTCACCTGGAGTAAGACAAAAATAAATTATTTTCTTCTCACTTTTCTTCCATTTCTAATAGATTGATTAATTTCCACATCATATTAAAAAGGTGAGTTCTATTCTTTTCCTATGTATGAATATCTACCACAATTATATATTGATAATATTGAAAATAGAGATACAGGTTGCATTACAAGGACTTTTTTTTATTATTATTTCAAGTAAGGAAAACTCAAAATCAGCTCTGAAACTCCATCCTCAGTTTACAAAATATGTGTAGGCATTGCTGCACTTATCATATATTAGACTACCCAGTTATGGAATCCTGTACGGCTGGAACATTAAATGGTGACAGCCAAGTTTTGATTGCAAAAGACCTTGGTCTGTGTAGCAAATAAAATTATTAATCTTTATTTATTCATGATGGTAGACTTAAAATTGTCAGTCAGACTTTTATGAAAATACAATAAAATACAGCCACTTCTTGAGCAGTCATACTTTATGCCAAAACTTTAAAAATAATATTAAGATAACTGCATTTTTAAATGAAAAAAAATAGACTCTCAGACAAGCCAGTGATTTAAACTCAAATTATATAATCCCTTGTTAAGAAAACACAACTCCCAAAAATATGTTTCCTATGTTTACTCATGCAATATTAGTGAGAATTTCTTTTTAATCGAACACAAAATAAGTTCCAATATTTATTAATGATTTACTTTTTTCTATAACCAGATCCAAGTTTTCTAATCATTATCTGTTGCAGCATGATATTTTCAGAAGAAATGCCTGCTAGAAAGTTTAGACATGGTAGTTCAACTGTAAACTTCTGGGTACATCCATGTTGTATTATGCTTGGCTTAGAATGAGCAACTCCTGCTAGATTCAGCAAAAATAAAGCACAATGACCTCTTCAGCTGGACGCTTCAGCAGCTGGTCTATAACTTAAGCAGAGTTTTACTTTAAGCTTTCTAAACTGGCTTGGGGATTGAATAGACAACATATAAAAATATGACAGGAAGATGATGGATTATGGGTCATAAATCTCATTTCAGCCGTACAAATAAAACATCATGCTTGTGTGTTATGATAATACATTTAATGGACAGAAATTAGCAGATGTTGATTGCATTCTAGTGCGCACAGCATACCAAAAATCACAGAGGAATGTTTAAAAGATTGTAAAGAGAATGTACCATTGGATGACTGTAAAGTAGAATTAAAGTAGCAAAACCACAGGAAAGACAGTTTGGTAGTTGTCTGGCTTTGGTTTAATCGCTCCTCTCTGCCAAATGCAGTCATTAAAGTGTAACAACAATTGTATGCATTTTGGTTTAAAGTGAATGGTAATGTTTTTGCTGCCCCTTCCTAAGTAATACTTTATAGCTGTCAAAACATAAGGTTGTGGCAGACTCAAAATAAAACTTCAAGAAAAACAAGAAAAAAGTATGAATGAAACTGTAGTTCAGTGCTATTCAGAATTCTATAAATTATCCGATATAACATACAGAAGCACCAGGTTTTGGCCCTGCTCAGTTACAGCTTGGAACAAGCTTTTATACATTATATATTTATGCACACAAAGAGAAATGCAGTTTCATACAAGAACTATCTCTTTAAAGATTCACATGTGAAAGCTTGATTTACTTCTTTAAAAAAAAGATTTGTGTGTACAGTATGTGTTGAAAACCACCTGAACCCTTTTTCCAGGCAGGTAACATTTATTATCAGGAGCCCATGAATCTTATCAATTTTAGGAATCTATTACCATTCACTGAATTTTAAAATTCCCTGGTTTCATGTGGGGCCACATGCAGTAACTTTTGTCCTTGGCCAAACCCAGACTCAGTGACAAAACTAATGGGTGTGCTCTGTCTTTTCATTAACAAATTCATGAGATCTGGATATAAGCTTTTTCTTTACTGTTTGGCCTCCTCCCAATCATGTAACTAGACCATCTGTATAAGCAATATCTGCCATACATTCGTTTAAAAGTGGATTTAGAACTGTAGTCCAATTCAATCAGACAATCATGAGCTAATATATGTAGCAAAGATTGCTTTGTAGATGTATATATTATACTGAATTTGCATGTTCTTTGCTGGAAATACAGGAATTCTAAGAAAAAAAATGTACAAATTATTGTAATGTAGAATAAAGATCCTACATCTGTGCTGTTGTTTTTATCACATTGAATGCCTCACAATGCATGGCAGCCCATAGTAGGGTGTGTGCTGAGGTGCTAACAGACTAGTTTACATTTGCGCTTCTAATTTTTTTTCATGGCCATGGCTGTTGTAGGCTTGACTTATGACGGAAGAAAGGCATTTGATGAATGAGAAGTCCGTGAGTGGTCATTGCATGTAATATATTGTAACATGAAGACCTGTTATTGCAGTTTTGCAGTACAATTTAAAACAAAACCAGGGAAACCAGATGGTCACTGTCCATCTCCATTAATTCTTATACCTCCTTTCAGTGGTGGATCAGCATGAAGGGAGTCCCTGGAAAGGTTAACTGTAAGAAGGACAGTAGATGGTTATTAAGAGTAGACACTTCAATTATCATTTTCACATTTTTTTATTTAGGCTTATTGCAAGAAATTTCTGTATCACAGAAAAACTCAATCACTTTTGAGCTATGCATTTTGTTTTCAAATGTCAATTTGAATCTTCTCCCAACGTCTCCAATGAAACAATCTGGCAGAAAGTATCAGGACATTATATTATGCTATTGTCATTTGTTTGACAGCCAAAAGTCATAGGAATAGGTGAGATTTTCAGGTCTCACAGTATTTCCGTCTTTCAATACTTTGGCAATACCACAGATATTGATACATTTTAGTTATTTAAAGTAGCTACAAATTGTACCCACCCATTATAAAATGACCTTGTGTGAAACTGGAAAGACTGTAGTAATTTGTCTTAAAATCTGAACAGTGATTATGGGAATTTGTACATTGTTTTTCCATTTGCAGACTTAGCTTGTATTAGAATCAACATATTTTTCTATTACCCACAAAATCATTGGCAACATGGAGGGTCTGGATAGAAATTTGTTTCTCGTTTACTTTTTCAATACAAGTAAAGGAATCTATCCAATGAAGTTTAAAGGAGCCACGTTCAAAACACACAAAGGGATGTGCAATAACTGGCAGATATGTACAACTCCTTGCCAAAGGAAATTGTGGGTACTAAAGGTTTACAAGATTCCAAGGACAGTAGCTGAACTTCATGGAAGAAGTGTGTTGAGGATTGCTAATAGAGAGAAGCCATATTTGTGTAAGGATGGCTCCTGAGCTGCAAATAGTCAAGGACTTGAAGCCTACCCAGGAGAAATAGCACACCTTTTTTTTCTCTGTTCCTACTCTTGTGAAGGCACACATTTTCGGTCATTACGGGAGAAAAAAGTTCTCCTTCAGATGGACTTTTGGTCTCATTTGGTACAGCCATTATTTAAATGATTTTCTGGTTTTCATTTGACCTAGACTACTTCCTCAATGCCATACTCTTTTCTGTATTTGATTGATTCATAGGAGAAAACTTTTTTCAGTTCCCAGAATTTTCTTTTCATTGTGGTAACAAGTTAATGAATATGGTTTGCTGTTCTTTGGAGAATTTCTGAGCATTGTAAGGCCTTATGGTACGTGGTGAGCTAAGTTGTATTCAAACTGATGTTTTATGCCTCTACCCAAAACACCTTTTTCCAGATTTATTGCTCATGCATTTACTTCAAAGTAGTTATTTCCACAGAAGAAAAATGTTATAAAATAAACAAACATCGTAAAATGCAAATAAAATCTGACTGCAAATAAAATTGTGAAATTTTAATGATCTATTGGTTTTAGGTATTTGGTACTATGCTATAAATCATAATTTGAAATGTGCATGCTTTCATTAGCTTTGCATGTATTTCTAAGATTAAAACTATCAGAGCTCTGTTTAAAACCTTTGGAATTACAAATAAAGAAGGAAAATAATCTAATAAATGTCATAAGCATTCAAAATCTTCCCTAGATTTTAATTCCTAATTTTGAGTCATTTTTATTATGGAAGTCAGACCCAATGACACGCACTATGCTCTATCCCACAGTTGACAATACAGTGCCATCAAAATCATAATTGTTAAAAAAAAGAAAGATTAAACATCTTACTCTACGAGTAATACATAATGTCATATACCTATTACTAAGAAGGCCCATCTTCTATGACCAAAGAGAATAACCTGATTTGAACTAGAAGAACTGAATAGAATTGTTAAGCAATCCTTTGCATTTTAAGCAACATTTAATTAGAAACACACTTTAACCACCAAAATGATAAAAATCCAAGAGATTAAAATTTGAGTGTCAATTATCATAAAATTCATCATTGTAATTCTTATTAAAACTCAGTGTTTAGATAGGTAATGATTTTATAATATGGTAATTTGCATAAGGAGCCCTGAGATGGCTTATTATTTCAATCCTACACAATTACAATTCTAGCTCCATACATCAGAGCTCTTAGCAATGTAAAATCACTGTGCTAATTAATAAGCCATTTACTGACTGCAGCTAGTTATGGTGGTCCTGCAGCTGACCTTACGGAAGATGAGCCATCTCTGAAGTGCCTGTGTGTAACTACAAACATAATGATGTGCCAGGAGGGAATCATTAAAAATAATTTACACAAGCCTTCATTTACAAGATCTTTTGATAGCGTGCTTCCCCGGTGTTTAGATCCACAGTGCAACCCCTACCATTTGGAAAGTGCCAAGCAGGAGAGTGAACGAGGATACCTAAGTGGTTAATTAAGAGCCATTCGGACGCCACAAGAGCCTCCTGAAAAATCCCTCTGATGTCTGCTGTGTCAAATGTCTCTCACAGGCAAAACCACAAGAGGTAGCTGCCATAGCAGGCTAATTATTGGGGACCAGGAGCAGCTGAGAATGGCCTGTCACTGAGTGCTTGCTGTGAGCACCCAAGCCAGGATGGAGCAGAGTATGTTTTTGTGTCATTGGACTTGAGAGAAACACTGGAAATGAGACACTGTGATAATCAGAAGCAATTGAATAAGCCATAAAAGTGTGCAGTTGTAGATGAAATTATTCACTTGTGCTGCTTGATGTATTTTGTAACTTTTTACACTTTACCATTATTCCACTTCCAGCATGTGTTTTTTTAAGGCTTTCATGCTGAGTGCTTTTAAGAAAACAATAACTTACAAAGGCCTTATAGGGATGAACAAAGAATTCAAAACATCAAAGATAATTTTTATGACATAAAAATAATTTCAAACTACATAAAAAGAACCAAAAAGATATTCTTTTTTTTTTTAGAAAAACACATTTAATCACACTACATCGTGAGACTACAGGAGAAAATGAACTTACACAGAAAACAATCTTCTAATTTCAGCATAGTCAGAACAACTAACAAGACTAAAAATATATGTCACTGCCTTCCTCACAGAAGCTAGAAACAAACATCATGAAAACATGCAAGTCATAATTTATTTCTCCTTCAGCCAAGTCCCTGCAAGGTGAAGGAATGGAGCTATTTCCTTGTGTGGTATTTTATTAGTTTAGTGGTGTTCAATTGGTTTACTGACCAATTGAAAGGGATTTTCCAAATCTGCATGGGGGATATGTGTTCTTTTTGCCAGCTTGTTTGTTCATTACACAGGTAAGAGCAAGTAGTTCATACTCCTAAGAGTGCAGATACTTTCCAAGCCTGCCTGATACCTTATAAGCTTATTTTCAGAGGTGCCTTGCACAAACGTTATGTGAGAAAGCAGCATGAGTGCATTTCTTGTGTGATCCTTTCTAGTGCGTTGTGGCTGAGGGCCAAGACTGGGAAGAATTATTTTGCTAAAGGTGAAGGCAGCAATGTAGTTGTTCTGTGTTTGTGAGTCTGCAGGTATTTGGGAGAAAGAGAGAAAGAGGAACCCACTGTGTGCTTGGCATCTTATCAATGATACTGACAGGGTTTATAAGTGTGTGTGTGTGATTTTTTGAAATATAGCCCATTTTGGCAACTTTATTGCAGTAAGAGGAGAATTACTTTTTTTCTAGATGGAAACCACCCCCTTCAGGATGTTTTCATTTGAAACGTATTAGACTTACTTTGTCTCATTTCTAAAAGACCTACATAAAGAAATTCTGAAGAATTAGAAAATGCCTACCCATTTCTTTTATAACCGTGTCCTTTTGAAGAAGGAAAATGTTATTTTTCTAATAACACTACAAGTTTCTCAAAGGCATAAAAGAGATGGCTTTCTTTCTAAAACTCTCAGATCATTTTGCATAAATGAATTGAGTGGAATTCACCTCTCCTTGCTACAAGTAAGATGAATTGTTCAAGGCAATAATTTGGCCTCCTTTTGTAATCAGCGGAGACAGGCAGCTTCAAAATGGAGTTGGTTCAAGCCAGCCACATTATATCTCTCTCATTAGACAAGACAAATCACTTTCTCACCACAGAGTGGGACTCAGCAGCCAGGTTGGTCCCTTAAATTTTTAAGGTGGCTAAAATTCTGCTTTTCTATAGTTTGTTTATAATCTGCGGTGAGAATTGCAGCCATACTTCATAGAACAGGAGACGAAGACACGCAGGAAAAGTCAGAGAAACAGTGCCTAGATCCTGATGACTTCCAGCCTTAACTGACTCTATACTGCTCATAAAATATAATGAAAACATGGGGCAAAATCTCAGCATGTGGTTCCACACTGCAGTCTTGCAGGAAGGCAGAACTGCATGGGGTGATGTGAATTTTCATGGCTATTGTCCTCTGCTGGAAACATGAAAGTCACTTGCCGCTGGACCATCATCACCTGTAACAGCTTCATACAGTTTAAACCAGCATTTCTTGTCAAACACTGACATGATGAAACTAATCGTCTGTTTAACTGACCCAGGCATACACAGTGCTCTTGAAGAATTTTTTTTTCAGTCTCCTCCATTTATTGTGGCTGGTGACATTGTTGCTAGTTTTACTGGCAAACGAAATGAGAGATGATAGTATGTCAGTGACTTCACAAAATAATACCAATACCAAATTTGACCAAATTAGTGACTGGCTTATCACCAGTTCTGTACTATGTTGGAATAATTCTGTACCATTGAAAAGTTACAATCTGTAATCATCCTAATCTTTGATCTGAGGCACAAATAATAGCCAATACTGTTCAGGTGAATTACATAACCTGTAGATGTCACTGAATAGCACAAAAATCAGTAAAACAAACTATTTGAAATGCAGACTTGCAGTCTTGTCGTTAAAAAGGAAAAGAGATAACAGCATATTAACTATGATTTAGTGATTTTTTTTCTGTATGTGCATTAAGAGATGCATGTTTGCCTGCAATTGTATGAAAAGGATCTTGAAGAGCTAGAAGTTTGAAGATAATTTGATAAATAGGTGTGCTTGTTGGCTTATTTGTCTGAGAGATTTTTTAGAGATACCAGAATGTTTAAAAGCTAAATACTCCGCTTTTCAAGTGACAGCAATCAACACGTCACACAAATTATCTTGTTCATCTAGGGGAGCTAAAGCATGCCGACCTACAAACAGGAAAAGAGAAATGAAAAAAACCAGCACATGGCACTGTCATGACACTTACTATAAACAGAAGTTCTTATTCTTACACACTTTTGCTGCTAACTTTGTTTTTAATATTTTGAGTCTTTATTCTTAATGTATTCTTAATACACCTAAGAGTATATTGACAATTAAAAGAGGTGCAGTGCAAAGAAAAAACCAATTATTTTATGGTGCAGCAAAGGACATTTTCTTGAGCTCGCAATTGTAGTGGCATTAGAAAAAGGAGGTAAAAAAGGATCAACCACTTCTGCTGACACAATGCTAATCCCCCAAAATGGAGACTATTTCCACACTTGAATTTACAGCCAAGTGAGCTTTTGAAAGGAAAAGGGGAAATTCATGCTTCCAATTAAACAATATTGATTTTAAGGTTTAAAAATATTGTCTTTTAAAGGTCAGCTCTGCTTGTCTTTATCATGTACATAATCCCACTGAAGCCTGGAGAGTGCTCCTGTGAGTGAGGGAAATCCCAAGGAGTTTCCACAAGTATAAACTTTGTGTTTAATACCCGCCCAGATGTTGCTCTGATTAAAGTCAACAATAAAAGCTCTTGTTACTCTGAATGATGCAAGATGAGACCAGTTGTGAAGTGTTGGTGAACCTTTCTCAGTTCTGCTGGATTTCCACACATTGTAGATCAGGCCCTAAATTATCTAACTTCATCCTGGCCCCAAGTGTGAAGCCATTCCCTGGGGAAAATCTTCACTGAAATTCCTAATGTCTGTTCTTGGGAAGGGATTGCAAGAGCAGATGTTAGTGTTTGCCTTGAGGAATATCCAACATATTTGAACAATCACAACATACAGTGAGATGGAAAGGTAACACCAGAATAAAACAAATGTCTTTCTAAGTGCCTACTCTCCACTATGTTTGGATTATCTTATTTAGAAGGAAGTGTTGTATTTCCTGAAGATCATCACCTGCCATTAAAAGGGAATCTGTGACTGCACACCTGCCTGACTTTAAGAAGAGAATATCTTTGTGCTTTTATTTTTTTTTCATATTGTACAATGAAGTAAAACTCCTTTTTCTCTTCTTTTGTCCCTGCCTTTTTTTTTCTTTTTTGAAAGAAACTTCAATTCCATAAAGCCAATAGCTAATAAATGTTTAATGCTTATAAATTAAACGAACAAGTTCTATTTTTATAAATATAGCATAATCTTAGTGGCTTAACATGACTGTGACAAGCAACCTTTCTTTCATTTTATATAAAATCAGTATTCAATTCAGGTTTTTTTAATGAGATGAAAATTAAAGTTTCTACATTTAATACCATGTTTTCATGCTTGCCAAGCTCCAGGAATTTTAGTGAATAAATACTCCCAATGGACTGCCAGAAAATGCCTTCATAAAGAAGGCCATGAAAGGTATATTTAAACCATCCCCACAGCCACTACCTGAAATTTTAAGTCCCAGGCAAATTCCTTCTGTAGTCAACATGAATCTTTCCTGGACTTGATAAAGCTCTATCCAGCCTATGGTTCTTAGAGAAACAAATTATGCAATTGTCCAGTCAGCTGACATACAGGAATTTAACAGAGATCCTAGAGGTAAAGCAGGTTTTCAGCTTCTCTAATGCTACCTCAGCTGAAGAAACAAACCCAGCAGTATTTTATTCTAAATATATAGAATGAAACAACAGTGAGTTGAACAAATAAGTCCTAATATGAGTTGCATGTATCTGAAGCTTATGTATGAAATATATCTGATATGATAGAAAAGATTTTTCCTCTATTTTTCCCCTCTTAAAATTCATAAATACATAAGAAGTGATTGAACAAAAATGGGGCTGATCTTAATCACTTGAAAAGGTTAAACATGTTCTTGGCTCCAGCTAAATATAAACAAGACTTCATTTTTTTGTTCACTGTATTCTATAATAGTTATTTTATCTTCTTTGGCTGTTTCTGAAGAACTGGTCAGCCCTTTTAATTTATAGCAAATTCTTTTATTCATTGTTTTTCAAATGCATACAGTAACTTTTCAAACTGTTTTAGCCAAGAAATAAACAACAGAAAATGCAAAATCTATGTCCTAGTGGTACTCTTACATGCTTCAACAGAATGCAGCAACCTTTTTTTTTTTTCATTTTAGATTTATATTTAAGTTTGGAGGAGGTAGAAAGTGATCTAGAAAGGAATGGACAGCTTAATTACTTTACATTAGCATATGTAAATACTTTCTTGGGTAAGTTGCTTATTATACCATAGACATTTACAACACAGAAATCACTTGTAGTAAGAACAGATGACTATGAAAACATATTCTTTCTCTGATAATGATTTTTGAGTCACGCTGAGGATGTCTGAACGATTAAAAACTTCGTCTAGAATCTATAGAAGTCAAGCAAGAAGTCTTTTCATTTGGTTTTCAGGCAGGCCTGTATAGTAGTAATCAATGACTTACTCAGTTCTGGAAAAAATGAGTTTTCCACAGCATAGAAAGGTAAAAGAAAATATTTGTATGAAATCGCATGAACAAATTATTTATATGAAAGCATGATACAATTTTATAATTAACCACACAGGAGGGGATACTAAGTGGAAAAACATTTTGGGGAATGGAGAAGCTGGTGGGATGGTAGTTGATGAATTGTTGTTCTTAAAAATGTTCTGATTACATTTTCTCATCTTTACCATATGCCACAATGGTAATAACAGTTAGAACTTGGAATAAAAGGCATACTGTTTCTGGTTCTACTTTCTTATCCTATGAGATCTGATTTCTTATTTCTCGACTTATTATCAACGGAAGCAAAAATTCTGGGGTTTTTTCTGCCTTTTCTTTTCAGTCTCCTGTTCTGGTGGTCAAGGGTGTATACAGCTCGTAGTTTTCCCTTTGTGTGGCACAGTCATAATAGTATTAAATACTTGTTATCATATATCATGCAGTCACCAAATTTCCATGAATATGGTGACTACCTGGTGGTAGAGAAAAAATTATGCTGAAATGAAGCTGTCTTGGTTTAAAATGGAATGACAATGTGTTTGAATACCAAAACATTTTAATGTTTAATTAAGAACATAGATAATGAAATTTTATGAATTACACAACTTCCCTGTTATGTGGGAGAAACAGCATAATACAGAAGAAAGTGGATGGTTTCAGCTGTTATCACCCATTCCCTGTAGCTACAAGCACCCTTGTTCTCTCAGGCATCTCCAGAGGTCAAAGTAATGGTCTCAAACCCTGGTACAGTGCTGAGGGGTCGTCCAGACTCTTGTCCTGAGTGTACAGGCTGGGTGGAAAACCTCTGATTCTTGACTGTCTTGTTCTTAAACTTGGTGGCTAAAAACTAGTTCTCGCTGTTGCTGGTGCTCACAATCTGCTCCTTTTGAAGAGTCTCCACACGTTCACAAGTTTCTCAGTGATTGACAGGTTGTTTATGCTGAAGTTATTTCCTTATTCTTGTAACTAGACTATTCCCTTATCCTATAGAGTTAACTTAAGGTCATGCATATTGACCTTAACACTAACATTAACGCTATTGTCAACTAAACCAAACTTATTCTAATTGCTACAGAAAGAAAAGGAGGAAAAGGGTTCCCTTGGGAAATAATCATCTCCTGTGTGGTGCAAGTGTATTTGGTCACACTTCCCTCTCCTTATCTCTGTGCTTAAACCACATAGCATCTAGTGCAGGTACTCTATCTTATAGCAGAGAAGTCTCCATATATAAAAGGAATTCTCAAAAGGATAGTGGAGCCTTCATTGTATCATTCTCCTGTATCTTGTGCTGGCTCTGAAGCAGAATGGATGTACATCTTGTAGATATACCAGTGGAGTATGGAAATACGCAAGTTTTAGAAAAAGGTGGATATGGAAGAGGGAAAAAAAAGGCAGGTTTGTTCTATTATTATTTAGACCTAACATAAACAAGACATTTCTTGCAGTATTCCTGTGTTCAAAACAATATATTGAGCAAAGATATTGAGAAGCATCTGCAGAACAAAAAAAAAAAAAAAAGGTTAAGGGGAAGCAGGAGGCAACTACTGCTTCTGAGGAAGCAGAAGTGGTTCTGCTGTTAGGAGGCCAGGAGGTACCTGCAGACCATCAGTACTGTAGAGAATCAAAGGATCACTACCTTTCTTTGTTACAACTGAGAGCAGAAGAGGAAGAAGCTAAGGGAAATGGCACGTAAGGAAGACCATACAACCCATTCAAGTACCGTACAAGCCAAGTTCCTTCATTTGTATGGAAGCTTGATTGTTTCACAGAGACAGTTTCAGACTTATATGTTACTGTGGGAATGGCATGACCAGCCAGCGGAAATCAGTAGACCTTTCTTTATTCTGCTTGTGTAAGAGGATTTATACTGCTTGTTTCCATGTAAAATATACAATTTCAATTATGTGCTTTGCACAGGAGGACGAATGCATAAATGACTTAGCATGAATAAATTTATACTCTGAAACTAGTTAAGGAATAGAAAAAACCTAAGGTGTAAAAATCCAGTTGATTGAAAATGTGGTTTTGCCTATCAAATAACATTTCAGAAATTTTTCACAAAGACTACCAAATTTGAGCTAGATCATTGACATTTCAGGTTATGTCTGAACTGTT